>NC_080784.1:46698970-46998970 GCF_028018385.1 Neofelis nebulosa
TGTAAAAGGGACATAATAATTCCTTCCTGTCCAGATTGTTGCAAAGACTAAAGCAGATAATACGTGTCCTTAACAAAGTGTCTTGCACATGTTGAACGCTGAATAAAGGGTATTATTGTTATTATTTATGATACCAAAGGGACATACCACAGATTTGTAATTTACTTGCAAGGACCTATGTTCATAAACGCAATCACCACACATCCTAATTGGAATGAGGTAGAAGATATATACGTATGCATATGTGTGTGTAAGATAGATAGATAGATAGACCCCTTGACTTTAGATTTCTGGCCTTCATAACTATGAGACAGTCGATTTCTCTTGTTGTAAGCCATGCAGTGTGTGGTACTTTATTACGGGAGCCCTAGGAAACAAATACAGATGTGCTTTCTGGTCTTGTTGTTTGGAGCCAGAACAGAAATCCACATAATCCAAACCATGGCAGCTCCTGAGCAGGTGATAGTTCGTTAATGGCAACTTTCCTGAGAAGAAGGTGATGGGGGTTCCGGGAGCTTCATGTTTCATATATTAACCAGCGCAGACCTGACCTGGCTGAGATGTGGCTTCAACAAATGTCTGATGAGCTTTTTTATGCCTGGATATTTTACAGCAGGATTCATTTATATTTAGATACCTGCTCTATTACATGATTAGATAACATCCGGACACTGTGATTCCTTTGACAGCAGGGACTGTGTGCCTCTGTTGGAGGCAGGGCAGAGTGGGATAGCTTTGTGGCCAAGAGTATAGACTCTGGAGCCACCCTGCCTGGGTACGAACCCTCTCCTCTACCTAAAGCTGTAAAACTTCGAGCAAGTTACTCAATTTCTCTATGCCTTAGTTTTCTCATCTATTAAATGGACACGATCATAATAGTACTTACCTCTTGGTACAAGGATCAAGTGGGTTGTACGGCACTTAGAACAGTGCTGAGGACAAAGAAAATGCTCCATCAATGTTAGCTATTATATCAGTTTACATTCTCCCCAGAATCTAGCATGGGCCGTGACATGGATTTTGAGCTCAGTGGGTATTTCTTGAGTTAGACAACAGAAAAATAATGTTGTTCTGGGTGAAATCATTATGCTTTGCCCAAGTGATGGAGACCAGGAAAGTACTGGGGAATTTTAATAGGACATAATCTTGGTTTATAGCGCTCCTAGAGAACCTGAAATGTGAGTTTCCATGGCCATGGGAACCTCACGTTTTCTCTAAAAGGGAAACTGGGACAGGGAATCCAGAATGAGACACTCTGAGCTCTCATGTATTTCTGATTTCTTTCACTGGGATTGTAAGAGGCACAGGAGGGAAGGCCATTTGGAGAAAGATTGTTATACACCTGCTGGGTTGATAAAAGAGCAGTTTAGTCACCAGGGCTGATGATTCATTGCTTCCAAATTGATTTGGGAAAGAGGTTTTCAATCCAATTCAGTATGAGACAGAGGGAAAAACAATTAGCATTAACACACTGAGAAAGAAAAAAAAAAAAAAAAAAAAACAAGAAAAATGACCCGTAGCCTTTCAGCTGAATGTAGGGTGCTTTTTTTTTTTTTCATAAAACAAAACAAAACAAACCTAAAGACATGATTATTTCTTTACTAAGTAATCTACGAGTACTTTTCCCTCCCCACTGTCTGTCTCTAAGCCATTTCACTGAAGTTTATTTTTTGCTTCAAAACTCAGGCAACAGCGGTAAACTTCCACAGCAACGTCCACATTGTGAGGACACGTGGATTCTGCCCGAGGTCACAAAAAGTGCACGTGGACCCTCAGCCCAGATGGCTAGATAGAAGGCCCATTGAGAAGCTGGAAGTTCTCAATCTGTTGAAATCCATGGAGATTTTCCTTCTTGTGAGTCTTCCACTCACAGTACTGCGTAGACGAGAGTCTTTACAGCAGGTCTGCGGTTTAAAATCCTGTAGTTCAGCAAGGTAAGCACATGCTGTTGATTGACAGCTCATCTTCCCCTTAAAAGGGGCCATGGTGGGGAGGTTGTCTTTCGTAAAGGCACTCTCGGGGCTGTAGTTTTGGATCTGAGCCCTACACCCTGCAGATAGGCCATGAGCCTGAGCCCAGCCTTGTTGTTTAGATACTTGATTTGCCAGGAACGTGGTGCCGGGTCAGCAGGCCCAGGTACGCCCCTGGTTGCTGCACCTCCTTTCTTTTTGGCCGAGGGAGCAAACATTCTCCTCCACTTAAAATGACAGGCCCGTGGCAGTTCGTGATGTGTCTGTACGTGGGATGTCGGCTGCACTTACCTCCAGGGAGCGGCCCCTTGGGGACTGGGCAGGAGAGCCCTGCGTTCAGACCAACCTGCTAATGGGCCAGTCTCCTTAGCAAAATGTTCCTCCTCCGTGGCCTCATTTCCTCCCCCTGAGAAACTTGCCATCCTAAGTCAAGTGCGCCTCCACACTTTCCAAAGATTATCACTTTCCTCTTTGTCATCTTTAAAGTTTTATTATTGCCTTCAATTCCGCCTCGGTTTTTAACACTTGATCCCATTCTTTTCATTTCAAAAACAGCCTGGGGCCAAGATGGAAAAAGAAACAACCTGCAAACCAATTTTTAAGCAGTTTTTAGCTTACCAAAAATGTCAAGTTATTGCACCTCTTAAATCTCAATAGATCTATTTGTAGAAATTATACCAAAATCAGCAATTTCCCTGCTCTCATCTTCCCTCATCACCCCGCCAATGAATCCGCTTGTAGAAATCCTCCTGTATCCAGGTGGCTGTGGGAGGCCCTATAATTGGGTGTAATCGGATCCCAGAGGAGGTTTTCCAATGAGGCTGTGATTCTTTGGACAGAAACTTTTGAGAAGTGGAGTCGATATAATGAAGTCCAGAATTTTCCAGACTCCTCTTAATATAGCCATCATGTCCAGCCCCATCATTGACATGTCGACTCTCTTGTTTCTGATTTAAACTGTCAGACTCGGTAAAATTGCCCCGACAGCTTTAGCATATGTGGCACAACACTGACAAGATGTTACTTACACCTAATTAAGGCTGAGAGCATAATAAACAATCCCAGCATCCTAGCAACCTAGTTTCCTCTGGTTTCCAGTTTTCTGGAGCTTGACCTCAGCACTTCGACATTCGAGGGAACTTGATACAGGGATTCTTAGGCACGGGGTAGCTGTGGCACTTGGACTTTACCATCAAACTGGAAGATAGAGTGGACGAAAGCGAACTTGCAGAAAGAACTGGAAGAGTCTCTTGTCAAGGGTCAGTATGGATATCTGACCTGATAAGCGCGAGGGGTTGGACTGGATGACGTGCAGTCTCCCTCTGCCCTTGTCCTGGTCTCTGTTGAGGGGGATGAGTCTGGTAGGGCAGGGGGGTAGAGGGGCAGTCAGTATAAAACTCGCGTGCAGGAAAGGTGAGCAGGAAGAAATGAACCCTGTGCTCAGCACAGAGTCCGAATACAGAATGTGCTAAGCTTAATAACAGGCAAAACTGTTCCAGTCATTATTAAAAAGGCTATGGGATATGCTCCAGGGGGAAGGCTCTAGTTGTTTAGAACGAGTTTCAGTGGAACCCTCTGGGTGATGCAGGATGGAATTGCGCCATCTCGGCTGGGTGGGGCCTCGTGGTTGTCCCGTCCTGACTCTTTCCTCTTTCTCTCCGCCTTTGTCTCCTGCTGACATGAGGCCTCGGAGGATCCGTCGTTTGGTCACGTGGCAGAGTGAGGTCACCAAGTGTCCCAGGACATAGGGCAACTTGACCTTCTCTACTCTTTGCGCACCGCACCCCCCCCCCCCCCCCAACCCCCAGTAAGAATTCACAGATCCAGTTAAGGGTGAGATTTTGCCATTTCCTCTGTGGAACACAGAGGTTTTATGTGATGACAAGTGAATGGATTTCTTCTCCACTCAAGTCTCCAATTCTCATATAGTTGCCAGAGGCAGGAAAAAAAAAAAATCAGCACTTTGGCAGCAATAAACAGCCCTTTTGCCTTCAAAAATGCTTCCAGGCTTTTTTTTTTCTTCCCCTTCTTTTTAAAAAAATTTTCCCTTTGTGTATGTGTATGCAGGAGGGAGAGTGAGTTTTGGTTTTCTTTTGCTTGGTAGAAGACAAGGAAAAATTCGAGGTGAAGTCACAAGTTGCCCAGCTTCCCATCCGATCATTCTGCGGGGCTTCTCCCCTCCCCCTTCTTTGCCTGCTCTAGGGTCTCGTGAATCCTTGGCAGGCCCTGGTCTCTCCTGCAGAGGACACGCATCCCCCAGTGTCTCACCGACCCAGCCAGGAGTGGAGAAGAACTCAGTTTCCTGGCCTGACTCTTCTGGACTCTGATCACTCCAGGTGTGGGGGGACCACTCAGGAAATAAGAGGCAGAACATGTGTGCATGTTTTTAAAAAGAGCACAGAGCACTTGCTGGTGATGACCCAGACACTTAGCCAGGCTGCTGGCCTGCAGCAGAGAGGGCCTGTGGGGGGCAGAGGCCTGTGGGTGGCAGGGGGCTGGTGGTAGGAAAGAAGAAGAAGGGAAGGGAAGGGAAGAGAAGGGAAGGAAAGGTTAATCAGTACTGACAAAACAAAAGGAAAAGCTTCAGAGTCTCATGTGATTTGAAAGGAGAGGCTCTTTCTGAGCTCCGTGTAAAGCCAGGTAACATCTCCCCTGTCGGGTGCATCTGTGGGTTATTTCAGTATTGGGAAATAGGGGAGGAGGGAGGGTATTCAATAAGGGAGTTAGATGTTTTGTTGACCTCATCATGGGGAGTGATGCATTTCTTTTCTTTTTTTTTTTTTTAATTTTTTTTTTTTTGACGTTCATTTATTTTTGGGACAGAGAGAGACAGAGCATGAACGGGGGAGGGGCAGAGAGAGAGGGAGACACAGAATTGGAAGCAGGCTCCAGGCTCCGAGCCATCAGCCCAGAGCCTGACACGGGGCTCGAACTCACGGACGGTGAGATCGTGACCTGAGCTGAAGTCGGACGCTTAACCGACTGAGCCACCCAGGCGCCCCAAAGTTGATTTTAAAAAATAAGAGACTTACTTGGTCAGTTTAGTTCCGCAACAGGATGACATTACCTTGGCAATGGCCAGGCTCAAAATAGTGCCTCCTGAGGCCCTGGGTAAGTTCATTTACTTAGTGAATCCTCCGCTCTTTGGTCTTCCTTTCTTTACCTCTAGCTGGGGCAGGAAAGCATCAGGTACAAGTCTCCTGGCCTCAGGTAATCCCCCAAATTTTGAATTAGAAGGACTTATCTTGCCCAATATCACCCTCCTTACCACCACCATTTCAGAGATTAGGAAGCAGACCCAGAGGACTTACAAGAGTGGTTCAGTTTCGGAACTGACTGGTAGCATAATTAAATTCTGGGACCCAAATGTAATCCCCTTCACCAGCACATCTCCAAGTTTGTTCTTCTGTGGGATAATATAAGTTCTACAGTATGTTAATGATATTTTATGCAAAAGGTGTGGGAGGGGAAGACATGGGGGGAAGGAGATACCCTTGATTAAAAAAGTTTAGAAAATGTTGGATTAGGCTCAAGGAAACAGGTTTCTTTTTTTTGTTTCCTTTATTTTTTAATGTTTATTTTATTTTTGAGAGAGAGAAAGAGCACAAGCAGGGGAGGGGCAGAGAGAGAGGGAGACACAGAAACAGAAGCAGGTTCTAGGCTCTGAGCTGTCAGCACAGAGCCTGATGTGGGATTTGAACCCACGAACCGTGAGATCGTGACCTGAGTTGAAGTTGGATGCTTAACCTACTGAGCCACCAAGACGCCCTGAAACAGGGTTTGTTTCTTTGAAGCAAGATGTCTCTCTTTAATACGCTAACTTTTTTGGCACAGCATTTCAAAATTTACAATTTCTCTAAAACACACTTTGGGAAATATTTGTCAGGAGTCAGCTCAGCCTTTTTATGGTCAGTTAAGTTAGCAAGTTGCTTGCTTTCACTCCTCTTGGTTTACAGATTTTCACTTGTCAACTTCCAGGGCAAATGTTTTATGGTACTCACCCAGGGCCTTATGGCTTCTAGGCCACCATGGGTCCTGATTCCTCCTTACCAAGCACCAATGGTGGTGAAGTAAGAGAGAATTCAGGGCAGTTCCTGTCCCAGTCTGCATATTTGATATAGGTATGCCTCAAGAAGAGGAGTCCTCTTGTGATCCTATCACTTTTTCTAGCAACGTGTGGAAAGTTCTGGATTAAAACGTTTCCCTTCTTCCTTGTTTATCTGCCTGCTCACTCTCTGAAAGAAAAATGAGGAAAGCTGGTTGAGGCCCTTCCTGTCAGGGGTAGATGTGGTTTCTCAGGGAAGGCTGGTTTTGCTCGTCTGGCTTTGTCCCTGGGACTTGTGTTCCTCCAGGGCTCTCTGGTGTCCCTTTCTCTCTTCTTCATTTCCAGCTGGGCTGCATGTGCACTTTGGGGAGTCAGTGGGAGAGGTGATGGTTGTTGACCCCCAGTCATTAATCAAGCTGGCTGAGCCATTTCATGGCCAAGGCTGCAGCTCACTGGCTCTTGGGAACTGCCTAATAAAATGCCAAGTGGCAGGAGTTTCTTTCCTGTCCCTGAGTTCTGGAGAGGAATGGGATGATGGGGTGGAGGAAGGCTGGGGCAGGAGCTGGGAGTGGAAAAAAGGAAAAAGAACACAGACTTTGGGGAAGCTGAATGGGGATGGAGCCATCTTTTAATGGTGGCCGTTTCAGGGTATTTATGAATGATTCATACTGATGAGTCCGAGTCATGAAGAAAGTTCACAATGTGTTCGGTGAAAAGGACTCCACTGTTTTCTTAGCCTGAGGTGATCTTGTGACACAGGCTGCCGTGTCCCTCCTCCTTAACCTTGTCATCTCCCTCCTCCTTAACCCTGGACTCCCTTGGCTGCTGGCCTTTTTTCCTGAAGGGACCTTTGAATCCCAGGGGTGGGGGGCATAGTCTTTGAGCTGTTGCTCCCCATTGCTGCCAAATACTTGCCCTGCTTCCAGGAACAGTGAACAATTTGAATCCAGCCCAGTGTTGAGAAACCCCAAGAGCAACGCAGTAAGTATTTGCCATCAGGGATCCAAACCTCTGGCCCGTTAATCATCAGGTCAGGTGGAAAAGCTGCGTCCCTCCGTCCCTCATGTTCCCATCTTTGGGGAACACTTTTAACATCCTACAACTGGTAACAATCTTCTAAAATTAGAGTTTTTCTGTTTCTTTCTCTCCCCTTGCACAGCCCCTAGTTTTGCCTTCCCGCCCAGGCGCCCTGGTTAATGGCTTTTTTGTTCTGCCTGCTGCTTGCTGCCTTGCTAATCAGGGTATATCATATGGGAGCTATCAAGACAGTCAGGGCCTGGTTTAGGAAGGAGAAAGCAGGCAAAATCTGAGCAAGCTTTTGCGGTTCTGTGACAGACTGGCATCCAGGAGAGGGTGGATAGGGCCTATGGACAAGGGATGCTTAGAAGAGAAACCTGTTAGCTTTCACTCAAAGGCTTATGATGCTTGTCTTAACCATGACGCCCCACGTCCCTCTAATGTGGACATGTTTGTGGCTTTTTCCAGCTTCCCAGATCCCTTCCTGCTTTGACATGGGCTGTCTTTTCCTGGATTGTTGTTGCCTGGGAAACTGTGGCAGCTTTGGCCTTAAAAGGCATCTCAGTGGGCTTCACAGCCTTTCCCATTACCATCCTTCCAGTAGAGCCATCGCTAAAGAAACCAGCTTCCACTCAAACTGCAACAGCTTAGCAGGAAAAGAGAACAAAGCAAGAGGCTGTGCTTATAGGTTTGGGGAAGGGCAATATCAAAAAAGTTTGTTCTCGGGGCGCCTGGGTGGCGCAGTCGGTTAAGCGTCCGACATCAGCCAGGTCACGATCTCGCGGTCCGTGAGTTCGAGCCCCGCGTCAGGCTCTGGGCTGATGGCTCGGAGCCTGGAGCCTGTTTCCGATTCTGTGTCTCCCTCTCTCTCTGCCCCTCCCCCGTTCATGCTCTGTCTCTCTCTGTCCCAAAAATAAATAAAAAACGTTGAAAAAAAAAAATTAAAAAAAAAAAAAAAAAAAAAAAGTTTGTTCTCAAGATACCTTCACGATCAGTGTTACATTGTGATCCCCCCATAGGAGAGAAAAAGTAGCTTTCACTCATTCATTCGTTTAACAAATAGTTGTTAGCATTGTTCTCGGCACTGGGAATATGCACAAAATAAGGACGAGACCCTCAAAGGCCCTCTTCCCTTGAGCCTCACTCCATCAGGAGGAGAGTCAGACAACAATAACACACAGATAAACAAGGTGGATTTTGTGACGAGGAGCACTGAGTGCAGAACTCGGCACGGTAGACTCAGACTTCTTTTATCCCGGCTCGTCACAGAAATGACATTTTTGCATCACGCTTTGTGACTAGCAAAGGCTTTTCCCATCTGTGTTATGACGTCCTCACCACAACCTCACCGTGGGCACACAAATATTATTATTATCCCTTTGCTACAGATGAAGCAATCGGAGCTCGGAGAGCTAGGGATTTGCACAAAGTCACGTGTCCGATAAACTCTCGGGCCAGGACTTAGAGCCAGATCTTCTTACTCCGAATCTAGTGTGATTTCCTCCATACCTCGCCACTTCCCTACATCCGAAGATTATGGGGTCCGTGAGATCTACTTTGACAACAGTCAGAGACTGAGGGCTAAGAATAAAGAGTGTATGTCCGCTGGGGAAGGCCACGGAGCCAAGAGCGAATTTTTCATGAGAGCAGGAAAGTTCCTTAAGTGGCCTTTGGCTTCGCAGGGGCTCTGCTTCCATCCCTTCTTGACGTTGTCCCTGGGAAGAGGGGAGCTGGGGTGGAGGCAATGAGGAATGTGGGGAAGGTTGTCATTTCGATGTTGTCTGTTATCCATCCACATGGCCCCTGGGGCCCTATTTTCAGACTTGTCTGCCTGCCCAGAAAGGGGCAGGCCCGAGCTTCACAGAAATTAGAAGCACACACACTTGGCCCAACCAACAGAAATGATGAAGAGATGCATGCTGGTTCAAACCAGTGCCTTCGACACTCTGGAGCGGGGGTGCGTGGGGGGAGACCTTTTCTGCCTCCTTAAAAGCGAAGAGCTCTAATTAGAATCAGCCCTTCCTCGAATATTAGAATCGCAGTGAATTTTGGAAACGACAGGCCCACTACTACTTTGTTTTACAGAAAAAGGGCTGAGAGGCCAAGTGACTTGGCTAGAGTCATACAGCGATTTAGTTCATCCCGGAGCCGGGGTTAGGGCCACGGCCCTTCTGCCTCCTGGCCCAGGGCTCTTTCCTCCACAGCGGCCTGCCTTTCGGGTCAGCTGCAGAAATCCGAGTCTGCTGACATCTCAGGCAGAGGAGCGGTTGGTAGGCCAGAGGCTGATTTCCACCCTCTCCTGCGACTCTGATGTTCAGCCTCATGAACATCTTCTTGAAGCCTCTGGCAGCCCGGTCCCGTGATTCCTGCAGGGAGATGGTGGTAAACTGAGGTCTGTGCAGGGACCGGCATCGTCACTGCTGGCGTGTGCATCTAAGCACGAAGTGCCTCTAAGCACGAAGTGCCTCTTAAGAAGGACCTCACTCTCTGTTGCAACTATATCATACCTTTTACAAAAAGTCACTTTGAGGTCACTGTTTTTTGTCCAGTATTTCAATACATTAAATGCAATTACTTCATTGTTGATTTACCTGTCATTACAGGCATGTGTTTGAACATGATTTATTGAGTGAGTTTTGTGCCAGTTGACTTGCAATAGATTGCACAATATTCAAAGGGGCTCATTTGCTTGGCATTACATTAGAGGCATGATGATTGCAACACAAAGCAATGTAAATGAATTCTGAGAGGCTCCATCATTCATGTTGTCATGTACTGAATCCTATTATTATTTATTACCATAATTGTACTGTGTTTCCTGGGGCGATAAATTAGGACTGATGGGCCCCGCTGACAGTCAAGGGCTGGACTCGCTCTATATAATTTAATAGGGATACTGTAGGGTCTGTGTGTTTGGAGGAGATTTTGGTAATGGTAAAAAAAAAAAAGAGAGAGAGAGAGAATTTTTTTTTTTTTTACAAAAAGGACAAAAAACCTTCCAAGGTTTTTTTTTTTTTTTTTTTTTTTCCTTTCCCTTTAATGCTCTGGCTGCATTTTAAGGCCTTGATAAAAGCTGAACTGTGAAGAAGGAAAGTTCTCTCTTTCAACACAAGATGGTTAAAGCCCATTGTCTCATGCCACAGTCTTTTCCACATTGAATGCTGACAGGTGGTGTTAACTCTTACACAAACAGGGCATTATCATGCACAGGGAATCTACAATTGGCTGAATGAATATCCAATGGTCAGCATGGCAGCAACCATATTCACTTAATTCATGAGCATATTAAGGCTGATGGACTCAGGGTATCTGATCTAAGAGGGCAGCATTTCTTTTTTTCTTTTTTATTTATTCATTTATTTATTTATTTTTGAGAGAGAGAGAGAGAGAGAGAGAGAGAGACAGAACGTGAGTGGGGGAAGAGCAGAGAGAGAGGGAGATGCAGAATCCGAAACAGGCTCCAGGCTCTGAGCTGGCAGCACAGAGCCTGACAAGGGGCTCGAACTCAGGAACATTGAGATCATGACCTAGGCCGAAGTCAGACACCTAACCAACTGAGCCTCCCAGGAGCCCTGGACAGGGTGACACTTCTGAAGGAACTTGATGGCTATGTTTTTCTGGCACAACAGAGAAGAAGCAACAGAGATTATAGATACAAAATTGCTTTACAAGATGTTAATGGGCTGTGGAAATACCAGCAGAAGATATTATTAAAATCACACAATGCTGTGCTGGAAGAGAGACAAAAGATGCCCCAGTTCAACTGTTCTCACTTTTACAGATGAGGAAAGAGGGAGGCAGAGATGCAAGGAAAAAGAAAAGTCATTAGAAATACCCTGGTAAATCCTAACGGTGAGCGTTATAATCAACTCTTGGTTTGGGCGAAGTCTAAGGAGTGCTGAGGAGTAGTGAAGCATAGAACTGGACATTTCCATAGGGGATCGTCAAGGGAAAAGCCCCAAATCATCCTAAACCTCCCCTGGGTCTCTCTTTTGTCAGCTACAAAGCAGAATGACTATGAATGAGGCTAGGAAGTAGTTGTTCGTCAAACAGCGCTAGCCAAGAATCCCTTGGAATCCCCATTCAGCATAAATCCTGTTGGATAAATTTTATTTTGGCTAATAATCAATCTACTTTGACCCCTGGGTCAGAGGTCAGGGATTTCATAATCAGATGGAAAGAAACTTTTTGATAGTATGTGCATGTGCCTTTGGCCCGCTGTCTTTATCACAATCACAAATACCATGTTGGGAGCTCCTTGTATGCAAAAAAAAAAAGGGGGGGTGGGGATCCTGTTGAATGAAATAAGGAAAGAAGTAGAACTCTGTTCCGGAAGTTAGGGCATCAAGGGGACAGAACTAAAACCAGAGTCCATTTAGGCTGATATACATAATCTCCTCAGTGAAGACCCATTGAGGGAGTTTTATTTTCTATGACTCAAGAGCTTAAAGGAAAGATCTCATCCCACTTGTCTGAATTCAGCTGTGTTTATATGTAGCACTAAATAGTTTTATTCAGATTGATTCGAGCAGCGCCACAAAATCGATGCATTGCCACTTAGTCAATCTGGTTGGGTTGTTAAAACAAGCGAACTAATCAGACCACTTCTTAAAAATCAGATCAGATCATCTGTATGTGAATCGTTTGTCCCCTGGGCAGCTGGCATTATAATCAGGAATCAACCCCAAATAAGCTCAGCCACAGCCCTCATGTCGTTCTGACCCACGATAGCCCTGTCCCTGCAGATAAGGCACCAAGAAACGTCTCCCGGTTTGGCCAGTCGCACATGTGGTCTAAAAGGCACCCTTATCCTGCGCACTCCATTGGGTTGGAAGTGGCAATGGACTCTGGACATTTTCGCGACTCACAGCAGGTGGCAGAGTTTTCTGCTTTTACAGGATTACGGACAAGTCTGAGGCAGCAGCGATGAAGAAAAAGGAGGCAGGAAGCTGCCGGATGGGGAATATACCTGGTACTTACCTACCAACTCACCCCTGAAATAGGGTGCTGGATTTATGGGTGAACCCCGGTTGAAGAGCGGGCCCCGTCATTTCTTTCTAGATGATCTCGGAAAGAGAGATCTCAGTCAAAAGAAAAGCTGTGTGTAGCTTCACCACATGCTGACCCTCGTGATTGAAGCCTTTCCTCGACAAAGGTGGGGTTGCGGGTAATCATACCAATAGCAAAATGAGCCTTAAACTTGGTATTTACACTCTGATTTATGCTTTTAAAAAGACCCTGGTGTGGGGCCTAAGTAAATACAGTGTCTCTCTATCAAATAGTTGTTCCTGTTTGGTGTCCTGTCTTTTGCAGGACTGAGGAAATTCACAAAGTGCATTTATCTATTTATATCATGATTGTGGCTAGATGGGTCCATTAGGGTAAATAACCACCACCAAAACATGGACTGGGTAGCAGCATTAGTAAGATAAAAGGCCTCAAATTATAAAATAGTAATATAGATTATAATTTTGACATTAAAACAGGAAAATATCATGCATAATTGATGGGCTTCTGTGTGAGGAGTAGAGTTTTGTGTCCAGAGGCAGAAGATCTCGCCAGCCTGAGGCCCGAATCCGTGATGCACAAAAGCTAACCACCCTATCTTATGGCCACTGGAAGATTTACTGGCCCAGGACTCATAGTCTGAGCAACACGAAGCCAGGAAGGGGAACCAAATAAAAGAAGAGAGTAGTTACTTCAGGTGGAAAAAAATTCATTTAAGTTAAGAAAGTAAATATGACAACATGGAGAATATTGGACAAAATCCATACGTATTCCTCAGTTGTCTGAGCCCATTACGATGTGAGTTAATTTTGTTCTGGACTAGGATCAGTTTACACCAGATCTACCCCTTAAATATCTTCTTGTAACTTTTTTTTGATAGTGTGCAAGGGCATAATTGGCAATAATGAAAATGTACATGTTTGTTGTGTTTAGAAATATTCTTAACTCCTGTTTCCTCCTTTCTCAATCCTTCACACACACACACACACACACACATGCACACTCATTCGTGTATGTCTATGTGAGAGAGAACTCACTTGCCTGAGTGAGAGATAACTTACTCTTGCTTGCACACATTTTTAAGATTAAATTAAGTGGATAGCAAACAAACAGAGCTCAGTTGTCTTTCCGCCAGATACTAAAGATGCAAAGTAAACTAATATGCTTCAGGTGGTCGGTTGGACAGCCCTGGCACCCCAAACCTGTGTCCTTTCTCCTGGAAGCTCCTATCTCAAAGCTGCCCAAGCTCTCCTCCCACGGCATAAGCTGGTTCCTTTTTTTGTATTCCTATAAGGAATATTGCTTGTAAGGTTCTTACAGTGTTGTTGATCCGAAGGCGCCCACCCACAAGTCTTGCCTGCCACTCAAAAACACCTCTTAACAAAGCAGAGGATGACCCTTTCCTTTGTCCCCTGGCCATTGTGAAGCAAGCTTACCGCAGTGAGTCCATGTAAACTTTTTGAGATACTGATCTGGAAGGGGGCAGTAGATAAGGGGTCAGAATGAGCTGAGGTCGGGGAAACTTGACAATGAGGAAACTCTGTGGTCAGCAGAGAACACTTTAGGGACTTTCCTTTTGGAGGAGAAAGCTCTGATGTGGTTAGTTGTCCCAGGGGTGGAGCGGTTGAGCTGAGTAAGCGAGCTTGAGTTTTGATAAAAACCAATTGGTTGAAAATCCTGACTCTGCCATTTGCTAATGGTGTGGCTTGGGGCAGGTCAGGGAGTCTCTGCGTATCCTGTTTCCTGGGTGGTGATAGGTGGAAAGCTCCTGTCCCATAGGTCGGAATTCTTATCACTATAAGGAGCAAAGAAGGGCTCGTGGCAAAGGAGGCCCAGACAGCTGAACTTTGCCATGAGGTTTGTAGCTCAGGGGGAGGGTGAGACAGTAGGCACAAGCAATCTTCATGGGTCAGTAGAAGAACCAGAAGGTTTTGACCTGTGACGTTTTGACACTTTAGGAAAGCTTTGTTCAATAGAGCTTTCTATGGTGATGGAAATGTTTTGTGTCTGCGTTCTCCGACAGAGAAGCCACTAGCCATTAGCACTTGAATGTGGCTAGGGTGACCTGGGAACTGATTTTTAATTTTATTTGATTTTAATGAATTGAACTTGAAGGAGTCACAGGTGGGTATGTGGCTAACAGCTTCCGTATTGAACAGCACAGCTCTAGAGAAGTGGGTCTCAACTCAGGCTGCACATTGGAATCCCCGGGGGAGCTTTAAAAGATGTCAGTGACTGGACCCCATTGCATACCAATCCCAGTTTCTGGTGTGGGACCCTGGCATCAGAAGTTGGAAGAGTTCCTTAGGTGATTGTAATGTGCAGCAGGGTTGAGGACCGCTGCTCAAGGGCAGGCAGGGCTTTGGCTGCATGAGAACTATGTCAATCATGGCTCTCTTCTTGCTGGACAGGAGTGCGATGGAGGCTGGCCTGCTTTGTCGTATATCCATTTGGATTTTCTCTGTTGAGAACCCCAGTAAGTTTGCTCTTGAAACAAATTCTAGATGCCTCTGGTTTGGGCAGACTAACAGGCCATGTTTTTCATAGCCTTGGATGTATGGGGTCTTTCCATAGCCCCCATATCCCTTGGCTGATAGGATTGGGGGAGTACCTGGCTGGGGAGGGGAATGGGGTCAAGAGGAAGGAATTTGGACCAAGAGTCCTACAAAGATAATGGAAGCTTCCTCTCCACATTCTGAACAAGCCTTCCTCTTGCATTTTCCTTATACCTCCCCAAAGGGAAGTTTCATTCACTACTGGTGGTAGGGGGGCTTTTAGAAGGACACAGGGGTGTCTTACCTCCTTGTGGAGAAACCGTATCATTGATAACTTGAAACCAATTAGACCAGGAAGGAAATGCTTTGTTGGGACTGGAGGGGCCAGAATAGGGTTTAATGAAAAACACATTTTATTTCTAAGGTAACGGGTCTTGTGTTTATTCCAGAGAAAGTCCTCAGGGAGCAGAGGAGAGAACTGTAATAAAATGATAATGAGGGGGCCCAGGACCCTCACAAAGGGACTGTTGCTATAAGTAGTTACTTCAAGGAAGTTTCCTGCTGTTTCTCCAGTCCTTGTTGGATTTGTTGATGCCACACCAAAGCGTGTGGATGCAGCCCCCTCAGAGCCTGAGAGAAAAGTGTGCTGAGAGGTAGGCTTAGAAATGGAAATAGCGGAAGTGGCTTTTCTCCTCCTCTCTTTGGTGTAACCGGAGTGTCTTCACAGCCTGCTTCCAGGTGTGCATGCCTGCTGTGCTCTGGGACTGCTGAGCCGGACCATGCATGAGCCATGGGCCATCTTTTTGGTATAAGAAGGCTGTTAAGCCTCGCTGGCCCTGCCCCCAGATTTTCACCCCACCCCTGACACCTCATCTCTCAGCCGTGTAGAAGAGGCAGGGGAAGGCCGAACATGCCTCCAAAGACAGAAGAGGTTTCATCTGAAGACCTGAAAAGACTTCCTGTCAATGGCTTCATCTCAAGCTTAATAGAGCTTCGCTTGTTTCACCACATGAGCCACATGGCCATGCTGGAGAGAATGTCAGTCCTTAAAGAGCATGCCCTAAAGGGAAGAGTCGACAACTGCTAACAGTTTCTCTTGCTATATTGAACACCAGAGCCCTTGGCACCATTGCCCCATAGTGACTATAGTCTTGTTTCTGATGCCCAGAAAAATTCCCTCCACTCGGACTGCACTGATCACACATCCTCAGGGCCTACTGTGTAAAATGCATTACATGTACTATCTCATTTAATTCTCACAACTATCCTATGAACGACTATCATTATCTCCATCTCATTACCTACATTTAAGAGAAAGAATAGTGGCTTATAAGTCACACATCTGCCATATGGATTCAGAATTTGAACCTGTGCTCCTAACTTCTTTACTGTTAGGTGAGGAAGAGGCTGGAGCTCCCCCTAGTGGTCATCCTGTGAAATCAACCGTTCCTACAGTGATTGATTTCTGCCTAATTGCCTCCCCTCTTCCATTGTTGCATCCAGTCCCTACCCAATCTCTTCTTCCCAGAGTCTGGCCCTTAGAGTCTTCAGTCCCAAATTTCATCATCTCTCCACCTTAGCCCTTATTTTCATCTCTATCCAGAGAGGCCCTAAACTCTTGTATTTATCTGATTTCAAGCAGTTCACCCTATCCCTTGGGGAGCTTTATATTAAAAAACAAATAAACAAACAACTTAAAAGCAAAAACAAAAACAAAACAAAACAAAAAACAAAGACCTCACAGGCCTCTCCATATAATTCTTTGTACATCCTTCCATCTCTGGATTTGGCAACCTCTTCTCTGAAGATACCATTTCTCTTCTAATCCTCTCCAACGTATCTTTCTCTTAGTCCTTTGCCTTCACTGAACAAACGGTGGGGATGGCACTCACCATCTCCCCGAGACTTCTGCCCACCATCGTTTTGTCACGTTTATCAATAAGCTTGCCAAGCTGAAATTCACATACCAGTGTTTATAACACTTTTTTGCTTGCCTTAGTGACCCCAGCACTTGGCTCACAGACTTCCTTCCCTTGCTAAAGTTCGAGGAACTCCGACATAAAAACTCATCATTCTCCCGACTCCGCACTCAGGCACAGATCAAGTTCCGTATCCTCAGGGAGTTCTGTCTTGCTTCCACAGAGTGGCTCACTTGGGTGACGCGAATGATCACCTTGGGCAGATCGGCATTAACTTCTCTGGAGCTAATGAAACGAAGTTTGAATTCTAGGCCAGTCATTGCGTGCCTCTGAGCAAATGGTTTATCCGTCGTGTTCCTTAACTTATTCACATGTAAAGTGGGCTAATAATAAATACCCTACTCACTGGGATGTTGTAAAATTCTTTTTTTTTTTTTTTTTTTTTTTTTGAGAGAGAGAGAGAGAAACAGAGAGAAAAGGAAGAAGTGGGGGAGGGGCAGAAGGAGATGTAGAGAAAGAATCTCAAGTAGGCTCCACACCCTGCACAGATCCTGATGCAGGGCTTGATCACACAACTGTGAGATCACAACCTGAGCCAAAGTCAAGAGTAGGATGATCAACCAACTGAGCCACCCAGGTGCTCCTGGGATGTTGCAAATATTTTATGTGACAACACATAGACACTATTTAGCATGCTATCTGGTACTTTAATGTCATAATCTTAGCCATTCTCCTCCTCCCCTTACTCCCCCTTCTCCCCCTCCTCCCTCTATTCCCCCTCTTACCCCTCCTCCCCCTATTCCCCCTCTTCCCCCTCCTCCCCCTATTCCCCCTCTTCCCCCTCCTCCCCCTTCCTCCTCCTCCTTCTTCTTCTCCTTCTTCTTCTCCTTCTTCTTCTTCTTCTTCTTCTTCTTCTTCTTCTTCTTCTTCATTACTGAGAGTTCCTCCACTACTTAGATCTTCATCTCTTAAATTTTCTGAGACCATACCTTCCTCCCTGCTTTACCTGTCTTAACCCCTCATTTTACTAGAGCCACATTGAAATCTCCTCCAGATCTTGCCCACCACTCATTTCTTGTTGGCTTCCTATTTCATTCTGCCTTCTACATCTCATGGCCTCCCTCCTCTCAGGCCTCCCCCTCTCAGCCTCCTTCACCCTCAGTGGGTTCTCCTTTCCTCAATCACCTGAGAAAACTAAGTTCTCCTACCTGAGATCCTTCCAAGCCTTGCCTCTCCACCAACCACCTCTGCTTTTTCTTTGTTGTTTTATCCACCATCTTGCTCCTGATTCTTCTCACAGGCAAGAGGGTCTGCACTTTCCCTCTGTGAAAGTGACTGTGTGCTGAGGATCCCGGTGCATGTCTCCAGCTCCCTGCTGGGCACAACATTCAAGTATTCAATTCTCCTCTGAGTTGAGCTATCATTCGTGTTATCATATCCCATCCTATATATCTCCCACTCCACCAACAGCTATCTTTCTAACTTCTCTATTTCTGTCCATAGGACCACTCTTCTCCTTTTCCCACAGACTTGAAACTTTGGAGTCGATGCTGAGAGTTCACCATAACCATCACATCCAATAAGCTGCCATTGTCCTTAGAGTGTGTCTTTAGGATGGCTTTTATGTCTTCACACTTCCACTGCCTCTCACTTGATTCAGTCCATCTTCTTGGACTAAGTAATCTCTTCACTCCTAGATTCTCTTTATTCTGATACATTCTACCTTTATACTGTTGTTCTTGTGTTGTTTTCTAAAGTCAACTATGTTCATGGCTCATTCCTTCATTCAATAAATTATCCAGCCATTTATTCATTTCTAAAATTTCTTGAGCGGTGCCTGGGTGATTCAGGCATCTGTGTGTGACTCTTGATTTCGGCTCAGGTCATGATCTTATGGTCCATGACTTCGAGCTCCACATCAGGCTCCATGCTGACAATGCAGAACCTGCTGGGGATTCTCTTTCTCTCCCCCTCCCTCTGCCCCTTCCTTGCTCAAGTTCACACACACTCTCTCTCAAAATAAGTAATAAACATAAAAAGATTTATAAAAAATCAAAACCTATTGAGTTCCTACTTTGCACAAGGCCCTGCAGATAGGGAGATAAAATCAGATAGTGTTGTTTACATAGAGTTAATAGCTACCTGCTATAATGTACGACTCCAAAATCTCAGTGGCCCAACACAATAGAATCACAGCTCAGTGCAGATTTGGGGCAGCAGGGAGGGTATGCTCTGTTTCACACAGACTTTTGATGCCCAGCCCTTCCATCTGGTGGCTTCATCATCTTCTACAGCTCTGGAGACCTTCCCTGGATCCTTTTCATTTGGTCAACATGAAAAGGAGTATATATGGAACGCACAAGAAGACTTGGAGGCCCGGAGGTGGTGCACGTTACAGCTACCACATTTCAATGACAGGACTGTGTAGGACTGGAAAATGTGGTCTAGGGATTTAGGACAAAAGAAAAGGAGAAGCAGGGCTATAGATGAGCCCCAGCAGCCCATTTTGGAGAGCAAGGAGGGTTTGGTAGGGCAGTCGAATAAACTGACGATTAAAATATAATGCACCCGTTGCCCACAGATGTAAGAGCAGGATTTGAGCTTGATTTTCAAGAAATTCCCAATGTCGGCCCCAAGAGACCTTGCTCAGTTTAACTCCTCTAGAAATCCCCTTCCAAATGCAACTGCTTGTTCCAAAGCATTCCTTGGGCTTTTCTCCCCCCACTGGGTCTTTGTGAATTTCTCCATGAGCTCACTTCTCTGCCACGTGGCCAAGTCCCAGCATTCCTTACAGACCTGTCTCAAACGCAGTCATGAAGTCTTCCCCTTTCTTAAAGCCTTTGTACCTCTCTGTGTGGTCCATTTTTCATCCTGCCTTGTATTACAACGGGGTCTTATCTCTTTACCAGACCATGTGCTCGACAGGAAGTGGTAGGCTGAAGCTGCTGCTGCCTTTTGTATCTCCTGAAACATGTCTTGGACAAAACTGGAATGCAAAACATATGCTTTGTTAAGCTGAATCCTTGTTTTCCATGTCATTTCGTATGTCTCCTATCATACCTTAAACTCGGAAGTCTGAGACATTTCTAATAGAGTACCCTATGTCCCTTATGAGCTTAGCACGCGTCTGTTTCTTGGTTTCTTTGTTAATCGATAAAGGCTGAGCATGCTATAGGGATAGTGAGAGGGACTCGGGCTCTCGTCCTAAATCTACCATGCACTAGTTGTGGGACCTCAGGCAAGTCAGGGCACACATATAAGCTGCAGTTTGATCACCTATAAAATAAAGGTTGAACGAAATGACTTGTCTGTCACTTTCTAGTTTGACGAGTTAGTTCTATGCCTTGCGGATTCCTCCAGGAACACTCCCAGGGCTCTGGGTTGAGAGCAAAGTAGTTCAGAGAGCCCAGTTTGCCAGGCTAGAGTAAAGAAGTTAGGTAAAGAGAAAGATACGTTTAGTCAAGTTGCAGCATCAGATTATAAGAGGCAGAGGTGGAAAGAACAAAGGAGAGAGATGCTGGATAGTCTGGGGAGAGAAGCTGTGCACAGGCAGAATGGTGAACACCCGCAGCTCAAAGAAGCTCATGAAACAGTGGTTTCAACATGACTGGGGAAGATAGGGGGCGGGGGCTGCCAGTCCTGAGGGAGCTGGGAACTCGCAAGAGTGTATTTGATCATCCTAATAATGAGGATTTAATGCATGGGGCCAAGGCAGCCAACATCCTGCAAAGCACAGGACAACCCCACACATCAAAGAATTAACTTGTTTCATGTGTAATTTTCAAACGTCCCATTGGACATATGGTTGGGCGAAAGACCTGTTTAGAATCATCTCAGCCTAAATCTGTATTATGTACAAACACCAGAACAGTTTTTGCACTCTTTTAAAACTCACTAAAATTTCCAGTACATACAGAGCATCCATTATGTAAATAAAAAAAAATACTTTATTTTATCTGGAACTTCATCAAAAACTGTTCATGTTTTTAGAAAGTACATCACTAAAGCAATGCCGTTACATTGTTTGAATCACAACAAAATGTATCAGTATCATTTGTGGCTGGTATATCGCTGTTGATTTCAAGTAAAAGAGCAGGATTCCAGGGGCCCTTGGGTGTCAGTTGGTTAAGCTTCTGTCTCTTGATTTCAGCTCAGATCATGATCTCATGGTCCTGAGATCAAGCCCTGTGTTGGACTCCTCGCTGAACATGGAGACTGCCTAGGATTCTTTCTCCCTCTCTCTCATAATAAGTAAATAAACATTAAAAAAGAGCTGGCTTCTAAATACTACATGTCTTCTAAGGTAGTTATGTTTGAGTGTTTACATATTGAATATTTATATATTAACTATTTATATATTACAAGTAGGGCATTATATGATTTTTTAAATTATATATATATATATTTTAAAACATATGTATGTGTAGGTTATATTATTTGTGAATTTCACTTCAGAATAATAAATGGAGTCATCTGAATACTGGCTATAAAAGGGACATTAGATATTACTGGGCTAAGAATTCTGATGTGAAGAAACCAGGAGTCCATGCGAGGCTGGCTGTAAAAGATCACCTCGAATCTATTTGAATTCATATTGGGACAATGTTAGTCTTTCATTCTGTCATATGGATTTGAAAAAATATAACTATATGTAGCTCACATGTTTCTAATATCCTCACATCTATTAAACAAAACCAAAAGCCTTTCTCCTAATAATTAATATTTGCTTAATGTTTTTTGGGTCACTGAACGTTTTCATTTAAAATATTCCATTTGGGGGCGCCTGGGTGGCTTGGTCGTTTGAGCGTCCGACTTGGGCTCAGGTCATGATCTCACGGTCTGTGAGTTCAAGCCCCGCGTCGGGCTTTGTGCTGACAGCTCAGAGCCTGGAGCCTGTTTCAGATTCTGTGTCTCCCTCTCTCTCTGCCCCTCCCCTGTTCATGCTCTGTCTCTCTCTGTCTCAAAAATAAATAAACGTTAAAAAAAAATTAAAAAAAAATATTCCATTTGGAGGGCTCCTGGGTGGCTCAGTCAGTTAAACGTCTGACTTCGGCTCAGGTCATGATATCACAGTTCAGGAGTTTGAGCCCCGCATCGGGCTCTGTGCTGACAGCTTAGAGCTTGAAGCCTGCCTGGGATTCTGTGTGTCCCCCTCTCTCTCTGCCATTCCTGCACTCGTGCTCTGTCTCTGTCTCTCTCAAAAAGAAATAAACATTAAAAATAAATAAATAAATAAATAAATAAATAAATAAATAAATATTCCATTTGGGGACACCTGGGTGGCTCAGTCAGTTGAGCATCTGACTTCGGCTCAGGTCATGATCTCATGGTTCCTGGGTTCAAGCCCTGCTTCAGGCTCTATGTTGATGGCTTGGAGCCTGGAGCCTGCTTCGGATTCTGTGTCTCCCTCTCTCTCTACCCCTCCCCCCTCATGCTCTGTGTGTGCGTGTCTCTCTCTCAAATAGATAAATGTTATATAAAATAAAATAAAATAAAATATTCCATGTGGTTCTTAAAGCTATCCCATGAGGTAGGTACTGGCCATTGTTATTCTTCCTTATTATTTGAGGAGGAAATTGACATAGAGAGCAAGTGACTTGCTTTAGGTCACCTCTCTGGTATGTGGGGATGCTGGACTCTCTCACTCAATCACGCTGTCTTGTGTCACTCATACTGAATGGATGACATTTTATGGGTACAGAATGCACAAACACATATGGACTCAAGCATGGACTCTGAGCCTCAATGGAGTTAATATCTCATAGAATTTCTATGAAAACAAAATGAAGTGATATACATGAAGTGTTAAGGACAAACCTCGGCACATGAAAAGTACTCACTACTGACATGTTTCTTTCCAAATGCCTTGGCTACAAGAAGGTACACTGGTTATTTTCCTAGAGGCAGAAAAGACAGTGTACTCAATGGTCACGGAGAGCTAGAAGCATCCTGTGTACAAGTGGAAAACGTGAGGGCAGGCTCATGTACAGATCATCCTGCTTTGTCTGTGGTCAAGACATATCAGTGGAGCATTCTTTCTATGCTAGGTTTTAAAATCCTCCCCTCCCCCCCACCTTGTGCCACCTTTGTTAAAGGCACCGTGTACGCCTCATCTCAACACAAAGAAGCATGAGAGCTTGATGAGCGTGTGTGCAGGGACACGTTGGATCTGTAGCTATCTCCCTCCTCAACAGCATTGTTGGAAAGCCAGGCAAACAGGAAGATGTCCAGCCCAGCCTGGAAGTCTCAGGGGAGGCACTGAGACCCCAGAATGTGGCTCTGAATTTCCTCCCACCCTCGTCTCCCAAACATGGACCCAACCTGAATAAATAGAGGGTGAGAAAACAGGAAGCAGTAAAATAGCTCAGTGGAAACTAAACACACAGCAAAGGTGCAGACCTTCTTTCTGGCTCCAAGGGTCTTTGGGAAGCTGAGGAAATCAGAATCTAGGGGGAAAGACCTCTTTTGTGACCTTGGTCTGCCTCCAATTCTGTCCATTGTTTCCCAGCCACCCTGGCATGTGCACACACATATGCACTTATAACCCTACCTCCCGACGCCCTGTCCTTCCCATGTAACAGTTGATTCTGCAAAGGTTCTATAAGACTACAAAACATTTGCCCTAAATTAAACCATGCATGGAATACTACTATCAACATTTTTCTATATTGTTTATCTCCCTCTTTGTTAAGCTTTTCAGCAATGTAGTTGAACATGGAGCTGACTACCCACCCAGTCATGCCCCTAAATGCATCACTGTGTGAAATGAAACCGTTGGACTAGGTTCTAGGGGCCTGGATTGTTGTTCTAGCTCTGCCTATGCAACCTTTGAGGTCAGATCTGTCCTCTTGGCTTCTATTTCCTTGGTAAAATGACAGAGAAAGGATAGATATTTAAGGAAAGCAGGACACCCTGCATCCTGATCCAAGGCCATGAACAAAAAGAAACCCTTCAGGCGCTTTAACACGTGTGTACTTTTCCCTAATGAAAACAGACTTGATATCCACTTGAGAGAACATTCCTCTGTCTTCTGTCCAAGAGATAGACTGTCTCTGGAGCAGTAGTCAAGCCTCTCAGATCTCCTAGAAGATACCCATGTGAAATGTGCAGAGTTCACCTTTAATTCTTTTGAAATTATCATTGTAAATTCTTCTATCATAGATTTTAAAGGAGCAATGCACAACTGTCTGCAAACGTAACAAAATATACATTCTGTAGCACACATTTTCTACTGTTTCTCCAAATCTTTACTATTCGGAGAAAGATTGTTTTTAGGAGAGAAAACAACTGGCTCACTTCATCCCCACACCTACTTCTTATTTCAAACATGACGATTATTATCCCAACATTCCTTTGGACATGAAGTTTGTTGAACATGACCTACCAGCTAATGCAATCTATAACCTCAAGAAACATCTAGAAACCTCAGACCATCTCTGCTCTGGCACAGGAGCAAGAAACTAGGGTCATTTGGCTGAATGCCTTCAGATAGTTGACCAGATAGCCACAATCAAGGTTTTTTTTTTTGCCTTCTCACATTGGGTAAGTGACCACTCATGCCTTCCCATGACTTTACAGCAATGTATTTCTACTGCCCCACTACTGAGAGATGGAAGTTGCCTTTACATTAACAAAAAAAAAGCTCTTTTCTGTAAACCCTCTTGGGCACTAATAGATTTCTGGCCCGAGATTTGCTGCATTATGAGTTTTTTGAGGGGACGCCGGGGAAGGAGAAGAGGCTTCTGTCAATATGCAGGTAGATTCTCTCCAGACAATGAGGCTACTGTGCAGAAGAGTGCCTGCCTGGGCACATCCCAGGTAGTTTAATTTAGGAGGTGTGCAATATCTTCCAGGTACCACAGAACCATTGTGATGTCAATTATGTGCCAGCAGACTCCAGGATTCAGAGAGAGATGCAAATACCTGGATTTGCGGACTTGCTCTGTAGGAGCATGGCTGGGTTTCTAATTTCCCTCCCTGTTTTAGGATATATATTCTTCTCCATCTTAGTGGTGTTTTCAGGGTAATCGTAACCTGCATGGCTTTTTCGCGGTTGCTTTTTGAGTTCCTATTCTCTCATTACACCTTTACCCACCGACAAAAGTTCTGAGCTTAGGACCCCGCTGACCCATTGTTTTCTTTGAACTCATTGCTCTGAGACTGAGGTCAAAATGACACCTTCGTGGCCTTGGGAATGAAACTATTGCCAATGCTCTTTATCACGTTGAGGGGAGTCATGATGCCATTGACATGCCACCGGGATGGTTTTCTGGATGTGGTGAGAAGTATATGTTTCCACTTTACTGTACATTTCCAAATTGCTAACACAGACACCCAAAAGAGGTTTGGAATATTAGTAAGCTGCCATCACGACTGTTGGTTTCCAAAACATGCCATTTTTATTGTGATTTAAGAGTCAGGAGTCCTGACCATGGTGATCCAAAAGTCACAATGTTCTCACCTTTCCCCCTTCCTCATCCTCCCTTGGCATATTAAATTCTTGAAACTCATATTGTTGAAAATTATGCTTCTGAAAATGTAATTATTTGCATATTTTTCTCTTCTCTGTAAGCAACTGAGCATCTATAAGCATCTTGATCCAAAGGATTGTATCGTTTCTTTCTTTCTTTTTTTTTTTAAATCGGAGTTCAGAGTCTGGCACGTGAAATTTCCTTAACAAACATTTATCAATAAATGAATGAGATTGATGTATTCTGATATCAGATGTGACACCAAAGAAACGTATAACCTCAGTCAAATTCACATCGATGAGCTTTGAATTCCATGTCTCAAAAATAAAAGGGCTTTCACCAGATGATTTTTGAAGTTCCTCTTCGTGCAAACATTTGGGAGCACTTTTTCTCATTTCAAGATGCCTGGGGTTAGGATTAGGTTTTGCCCAAATTTGATGAACACACAAGGGAACTTCTGGAATTACAGGCTTGTCTCAAGGAATATTTAGAATAAGTTAGGTCCACAGCATTTCTGAAGCTCATTGGGAATTAGAGCACCTTTTCTCCATTCTGGGTGGTGCAAATTGCATTGTTAATTCATGCATTAATAATTCCGTGCCTGGGGCTTAAATTGAGGAAAGGGAGGTATAAACACTGGCAGTGCTCCTCACCTCCATCAAGTATTAAAAACGGATGAAATGTGGTTAAGTATAAATGGTAACCTTTAAAAGGGAATATTGGATTGGTGTATTGCTTTTTTTTTTTTTTTTTTTTTAACGTGCCTTCTTAGGATCAAGAAAAGAAGAGCTTTTGAGCAAATTATAAGGGAAGACGAGGTGGCTACCGAAAGGCCTTGGAAAGAGGTGAGACATAGCAAGAGAGATTCTAGGTCTCAGATAATATCCTGATCCCACTGACGTCTCCAATTGAAAAAAAAAATCTTTGAGTAAAAGAAGTAAAATGCTTTTCTTGAATCATAACAGAAACCTCCTTATGGATTGGCTGCCACCCTCTCTCAAATATTTTTAAAGAATCCAGAAGGTTCTAGGATTAAAGGGAAATACAAGGTAAGGCTTATTTGTGTTATCATCTTTGTCCCAGTTTCTACTTTCTCTTTAACGTCCCCCAGCTCTTGTCCCTTCTTCGCAGCACCTTTCCCCATCTGCGGACATACCTTTCCTTCTTTATTCATCAAACAACACTAGCCCGATGCGATTGCGTGTAATAGACTTAGTAATGTCTGGGGTGAAATGGAGGGCACTACAGTGTAGCACAAAATAACATACAATCTGAAACCATGCTTGCCAGCCTTCTTGCCATACACATGTTTTCAGAAAATACCTTGGTCCTTCGGCCATCTACCACTGCCAGCGATTGGGGCCACTTTGCCCCATGGCTCTAGAATTTTCTCCCGTTTCCTTTTTTCCCTTGTTCTCCATTTCAGGATCCCCATTCTCTTCGGTAGCAGCAAAGAGAATACCACCAAAACTTTTCTGGTTTTGACTTGGCTTACTGATTAGACTAGTACTACTTTTGCGTAATCGGAACCGTCCAGAGAGGCCAAGAGTAACCAGCACCTCCCCTACAGAAGAAAGGGTTTCCGTAATTTCTTCTCTAAAATTGCATCTTCCTCTAACTTGACACAATGGCTAGATAAACCTTTGTGTTTGTAGAGCATTTTGCTGTCTTCACAAGGACTCGTTTATCGGTCCTCCAAAGTGGCGTGGGTCACATTTCAGCACCAACTGGCCTGCACTGCCCATGCACACAGCTCTAAATATGTTTTCAGTCATGCAAACATTCCCCTTGCCACCACAAACGTGATTGCACTGCGGGGTCACCTGAGGGGCATTTAAACAATGCATTCTTTTGGGTACCTATCTCAAATTTAAGAAGAAGAGTTTGAGGAAGAGAGGTAGATTCGGTTCAGAGCCCAAGATGGCGACATTCAAGAACTCCTCACATGCTATGCTTAGGCAAGTGGTCTTAGGGCTGGCCATAGGGAGCTGCTGCCATAAGGCACAGTGCCCCCTACCGGCAGTTCTGTTTTCTCTGTCCCTTTGTTCCCTCCCTTTCCCCATCTATATGTTGCCTCCTGTCTCCCTTCTGTGTTTTACTATCTTTTCCTTTGCCTCCATCAAATAGTAAGTCTCCCATATGTACCGGGTACTTGGTCTCATACTCTCAATGCTTTGCATCATTGGGTCAGATACCCCGCTGCGGTCCTCCTTTGCCTCTGCCCAGCCCCAATTCCCCAAGTTGCCAAGAAACAGCCTGGTCTTCTAAGGCATCTATCTAGGCATCTATCTAAGCTTCTCGCAAGTCCTTGTCTCCCTTCTTTTACCCAAATGTTTCAGGAGCATGTGGGGAGTCTTTCCACCGTTACTAAGATGTTGCTTTGGAAATACTGAGGTATTATGCCTGTATCTCACTGGATGGTGGCCATTATCATTTGCAGTGAAGCTGTTCTTCGCTTCTGTCTTCTTTTAGAATCGCTTACAGCTGAAAATGTCTTGATGGCCCAACGAGTCTGAGTGTAACATTTATAATAATTTCCAGATAAAGGACAATGGGGAAGATCCATCTCTGAGGGAGCCAGTTTGGCACCTCCAGGGACAGTCTCTAAGCCCAGGAAAAGGGACGCTACTCAATTTCTCTCTTTCTTTGTTTTAATTTTAATGCGGTGAAAACCAGACCGTTTAGGAATTACTCTAATCTCACAGGTCCAAGCCCCGTCCTTTTCTCCAGTCATGCACGTATTTAGACTTTTTATTCCTTCATTAACACAGGGAAAATGGAGACCATTATGACAGCAGACATAATTTTAGACAAATACAACTTCTTATCAAATAAGCCTGCAATAAGTATTTGATGAACAGGGCTCTTCAATGTAACTTCCAACACTAATTTAATGAGAAGTATCAAATGATTTTTTTTTATTCTGATATCTCCCCTGAGACAAATGATACTTTGCAGGCCTATTTTTAACAAATGAATTATTGACTTAAACTGGCACAATTAATCACAATATAATGGGATCAGGGGATGTTAGGGGCTCATTCATCACAGCTGATGATGAGTACCGACTCTTCCGAGAAATGAAACTCTTTAATCACTCCTAGATTAACAGTTACATGCTTTCAAATTTCAATCATAGGAAACTGGCAGTGGAGAATGAGAAGGAGCCAGCGCTAGAGGAGAAAAGAAAAGGGGAACAGGCAGAGTTTGTTGTCGGCAGGCAGAAATTCTCTTGCCAGAGCTCTTCAGTGGGAGACAGACAAATGATTCGTTAGCAAGGCAATGTTGGCAATGGGCTGAGATCAGGGGTGGTAATTAAAATTCCTGAGATCCCGACTTAACTCGTCCATGCAAAATCTGTGTGACTCCTGAGAAGTTCTAGACCTCTCTCTGAACTTCATCTTCCTCATCTGTAAGACAAATATAGGACAACTCCTTGAGTGAAGTTCTCGGGCAGAGGAAAGCTGACAGCCTATGTCCTCGTGCTTTGGACAACAGGAAAGCGAACTTCCTTTCGTGTGATGGTCAGAATTGTTTGGGGGATCGCTTGTTTCCCATCCTTAGGGCCAATCCCTATTAGACAATTGTGACTGAAGAAAAATATACAGTAAAATGTGAAAACCAAATAAGGAACTCAGAAGGAAGAGGTCTATCTGCTAATTCAACAAGTGAGCCAACTTCAATCATGAGCCCTGCTCTTGTGAGTCAGACATGAATCTGCTTCTCTGGCAGCGCAGAACCACACTGGACAGATAGCAAGAGAGGTGTATCATTTGGGCATATGAAAAAGTCCAAAGGCAAAGTAATGAGGCAGTTTTTTGTTTTTTTTTTCAAGCAAAGGTATGCACATAGTTAGAAAAAACTCATATGGTACAGAAAGGTCAAGCAACCGCTCCCTTCCCTATCTGGTGACCCTTCCCAGTCTGCCTGTTCTATCAGGGTTTATGTCTCACTTCCTAGCACAGTTCTTAATAGCATCTGCTTCTACTCTCACAAGTGTCTTGGTTTAGATCATGCATGTTTTGGTCAACCTAATTTCAGCCATGCCTTTCATCTTTCGTGTTATTGCCAACTATATCAATAATATGATCATATCTCTATTTTCTTTATCATTGTGACATATAGTCCACTGACTCCCCATCTTTCTAGAGATTGGCACAGCTCATACCTCCCCCGCCCTCTCCCAATACAGTTAAGTAAGAATTTCAAGTTTCTTCTTCTGTCTCATCTGTGACTTTAAACATCAGGCTCAAACCTTCATACTGTGTTTGTAAGGACAATTCTCTTGACTCCCCATGTTTGTGATATTTAGTCTCCTCATTCTCTCCATTTCTATACCCTCTTCTACCCCTTAACTGGCATCTGGTATACCTTTAATTTCACATCATCAAGGCTGATGCTTCAACCTGATATTTTACTTTTTCTTACCTGTGCATTTGCTGCTTTGTGCTTGATTGCTTTTCCCCAACATGTCTGTCTGGGAATCTCCTCACTTTCAAAGATGCAGCTACAATGCCTGTCCTTCTGCGATGTTTTCCCACAGACCCCACTATTTCAGCTTTGCACTTCCACGGATTACAATAGATTCCACTCCCCTGAAATCACTGCTTTATTCTGCACATGCCTTCTACTGAACTTAAGCTCTTTGGGGGAACATTTCAGTGTTTCCCAAGCCAAGCAAAGTTGTTGGGAGACAGATTTAAATAAATATTTTCAGTCTGGTTTGGTTTTGGTTATATTTGTCTGCATAAGTAAATATCAGTTCTGATTCAAAGTAGCATTTGGCTTAAGGCTCTGCGTGGAGCCTCTTACTAAAATACCCCTTACTAAAATATTGATTAAGGTATAGAATAATATTTTTTAGAAACTCATACCACCACCAAGATTTGGTAGTGACAGATAACCAATAGCAATTGCTTAATATACAGGCCTGTTAATGATCAGAAGTTAAGACTTGAGGCTGGGCAAGGATGCGTAATTAGCTGAGGGAAAGAGAATGTGAAGTGAATAGAGAAAAAAGGAGTTAAAAAGACTAGCAATGATGACATAACCAGTTGTATAAAATAGAATCACTTTTTCCTTACTTCCTTCTTGGATCATTTTATATAGATATAAACACACACACACACACACACACACACACACACACACGCACACGCACACACACACACCCATCACCCTAAAATGGATGGAACGTCACAAAGTAAGAACTTCGGTGTCTTCTTCTGGGAAGATTCTATGGGAGATATATTTGCATCATATTAGGTGAAGTATGACTTCCATATTGTCTTTACTTAGAAGGTAATTGTCGTTGAAAGACTTGTGTACGGATGCCACATTGAAGAGGCTTGAACTGCACTATATTGTTTTAACATCAACGTTGTTGAGATTTCCTAGAATCTCCTTCCCAATTAGATGTGGCCAAAGGAGGTACTCCCAAGAGATTTGGGAGTAGAAGGCTCTGGTGGCTTAATTGTGCTGACAGACTCAGAGGGGCCAGAGAGTTCCAGTTCTTCCATGTCTAACTTCTTTCTGACTGGTCCATAGGCAGACACTGGACTGTGACCTACAGATGTCTTCTCCAGATTTCTTCCCTCCACGGCCTCACTTTTATGGCTGAGCGTATGAAGCTTCTCAAAGTAGCTTGTTATTGACTTCTTTGATCCCCCAAATCCCCTGTCAGACATGCACTCCCCAGCCCCTCCTATAATTGTGCAATGTCTAACTGCTGTAATAAATCTGTTATCCTATAACTCACGGGTTTTCTGCTTATCTGACTGAAAGCTGATTGGCATAGATACCGTTGAGATAGACAAAGAAAAGGGTTTCAGAAAGTAAGGGATAAATTTCAGATAAATTTCAGAAAGTAAGGGATAAAAACAGATTTGCAATGGTGGTAGAAGTCTATAACACGTATCTTGACATCTTTTGTAGATGAAATAGAAAAAAAATAGAGTTATGTAAGTCCTGAATAATATCATTAATAGGGCTATATGTGTAAATGTGTATATATTGATCTTCATATCCTGCAGAGAATATTCTTTATTTTCATCATCAATAAAACATTTATGAAATATCGATCTACATTATGTCCCAAAGAAAAACTTAAAAAATAATTACAAAGAGCAGGAACTTGGATCAATGGATAAACCTTGAGTATTTGTAGCAGATGTCACAGATGATGGTGTTTTGCTGGACTAGAAAAAATTTAAAAGATAGAAATCAGTATGCTTCGATAAGCACTTGTTTAATATGATGACCCAGGTATTATGCTAGATGCTGGGGGGTCCCATGACCCCTACCTACTTCCAGGTCCTTACAGTCTCACTGTAAGCGAGTGGCCACAGAGCATGGGTGGCAGCTTGGAATTACAATCAAGCATTGTGTGTCCCTGATATGCCAGGAGGTGAGAATGATTCGTGTCGGGGAGTGAGTGAAATCAGGTTGTTTATATATGTGAAGAAATCTGATCATCAGAAACCTAAAAGCATTTTAATTTTATTCAATTCAAAGTGGGAGTCACTGGTGTTTTCAGATGTTTTAGGAGATTTAACCTTAGGGACATGTGGGATAGATTGGAATGGGGGTGAACTGGACCATGAGGTTCCATGCGAGAAAAGGGCCAGTATCAGTCACAGTGGAACTGGAAAAGAAAGGTTGATCTGCAAGTAGTATTTCAAACACTTGAAGGCTGCTTCGAGATAGGGAGGAATAGGAAGGAGTCATCGTGACTACAGTAATTTCAACCCTGAGTGACTGTTAGAAGGGTGTCAACACTGGCAGAAATAGGATATCAGTGCTTTCTAATTTCTTTTTTTTTAATTTTTTAATGTTTATTTTTGAAAGAGAGACAGAAACAGAACACGAGTGTGGGAGGGGCAGAGAGAGACAGGGAGACATAGAATCCAAGGCAGGCTCCAGGCTCTGAGCTGTCAGCACAGAGCCTGACCTGGGACTTGAACTCATAGATCACGAGGTCATAAACTTGAGTCGAAGTTGGATGTTTAACCGACTGAACACCCAGGTGCCCCCGTGCTTTTCAACTTCTAAAATGTGTTTCCAAACTTTTAAGGAGGATAACAATTTAAACACATACATGTAACCTCTTGCCTTCAGAGTCCTCAAAAATTACCTACAGATATTAACGGGGTTATTCTGACTAGAAGCCAGGGAAGAATGCAAGACAAACTTCAGAAACATGGAGGACATTTTCCTGGATACAATGGAGATAGAAATCTATCATATCTGTCGGACAAGATCTGCATTTTCCTGCATATAATAAAGAACAGTTGGGGAATTAACCAAAGAGATCCAAACAAATCCCTTCAACCTTCCACCCACCATAGTTCGGAGCAGTGGTTTGAGAATGGACATGCGGTGTGGGGGGCCATGTAGGCCATCTGCATCCCATCAGTTTGTCCTTGGCACCTGTTGGGTTCCAGAGGCTGCACCGAGCAGGTGGCTGGTGGCAGTTGTTAATCCTGGCGTAAACAAAGGGAATGGAGAATCGCGTCCAACCATTTCTGACTGTGTCACTACACCTAGACAAATGCACCAACAGGAAGGCCAGGTCACGTGGAAGTTACCTCCAGCCCAGCACCTCCATATTTCTCTAATGCTGGCAAATCCCTGCACTGGTAAAGTCAAACCAATGTAAATCTATGCCTATCTCTTTTCTTTTCAAGGTCCAAAAGTTCTGTTTGTTTGTTGTCAAGGAACCAGGAACTCTATAATGGAAACCACGTCAATGGTGTTGGTCAACACCTCAATCTCTTCAATGCTCAACAAGCATATACATCCCATTTTAAAATGTCCAGATGGAGAAAAACCACTAACAGAGAAATATTCTGCAGCTTAAAAAGAAACTATTTGGTGGAATCAGAGCAAAATTCCTCCTATAAAGCTCAAATGGCTGCAATAAAAGGAGAAGCTGTTGGGCATTTCCAAAGTATGCTCTTTATAATACTCAAGTAGATATTACACTTCTGCAGTTTGAGAAATATCATAGGTAACACTACGAAACCATGAACAATCAAGTGACAATGTTAAAAGGCAAGCTTAGAACAGCTGAATGGATACGGCCAACAAACCGAGTCTCTGAAAAATGAAGGCAAATCCTACAAACTCTCCCAGCACCCAAAGGGAAAAACAATAATTGAAAGCGTCGAGAGAAGTGTGAAAAGACATGATCTGGGAAACAGCATATTCGTAGCAGGGAGCGCACAAGACAGAAAAAACAACAGAAGCAAAGTTTCTTGAGAGCGTTCACCAGGTACTAAAAGCAATGCATGAAAATATTGCCTAAACATTTTTATGGGATCCAGTGTCTAAGAATAGTTTCCTCTATTTAGATCTAGGTGTATCACCCTACCAGGATCTGGATGCCCCATGTTCCTATTTAAAAATAGCAACGTTGGGGCGCCTGGGTGGCTCAGTCGGTTAAGCATCCGACTTCGGCTCAGGTCACGATCTCGCCATCCGTGAGTTCGAGCCCCGCGTCGGGCTCTGGGCTGATGCCTCGGAGCCTGGAGCCTGCTTCCGATTCTGTGTCTCCCTCTCTCTCTGCCCCTCCCCCGTTCATGCTCTGTCTCTCTCTGTCTCAAAAATAAATAAACGTTAAAAAAAAATTAAAAAAAATAAAAATAAAAAATGAAAATAGCAACATGGAAAATGTGCACGTGGAACTCAATGGCTTGGGTTTTGAGATCAGTCGATAAGTTTCATGTAATTCTAATCAAAATTCTAAATGGATTTTTTTTAACTTGACAGTAATCAGAAAGTTCATCTGGAAGGTTTTGAAATGTTTGAAGAAGGATAATACACATGGAGACTTGCCTTTCTAGATTTTAGAAGATTTTATGCAGCTGCTGTCATGAAGCGGAGATGATAATGGAATAAGAATAAAAGACCCTGGAGCGGACCACGGTGTGCAACGAATCAAATGATAAAGTTAGTACTTTAAATCAGTGACTAAAGATAATTATTGAATAAATGGCACTGGGGCAATTGGCTAACTATGGGAGAAAACAGCTAGATACCTGCCTCGTATCACTTGTCAAAGAAAGTTTTAGAGGGATTAAAAAGCTAAATGTAAAAGACGCAACCACTGATGATCTAGACGGGAGTGTTGATAGGCACCTATCTGATATCACATAACAGCAAAAGAAGAAAGCATGAAGAAACTTACTGATAGATTTTAAAATATCAAATAATTAAAACCCATATTTACCAAAAAAACCCTATTAACCAAGTTAAAAGCTTTATGATAAATTGGGGAACTTGCACCACATATAAAGACAAAGGTATAAATGTAGAAACACAAACATATGAAAACAAAGCTATGAACGTACTTGGAAAATCCAGAAGAAAAGAAATTAAATTCCATCGTAGAAAATGGGCAAGAAACAATATATAGGCATTTGCAATACGGGAGGAAATACAGTGGTCAATAAATATGGATGATAGTAAGAACCTGGTATATTCGTTTGCTGTAGGTGTTGTAACAAATCACCACACACTTGATTGCTTCAAACAACAAAAAATTATTTCTCACAGTTTTAGAGTCTAGAGAGTTGAAATTGGTTTCATTGGGCCAACATCAAGGCTGCGCTCCCTCTGGAGGCTCTAGAGGACAGCCCATTCCCTCCTTCTTCCAGCTTCTAAGGCTGCCAGCAGTTTCAGTGTGGGGTTGCATCACTAAGGGGTCTGGTTCTGTGGTCACAATGCCCCTCTTCCGTGTGTCTGAACTTCCTCTCCCTCTTTTACGAGAACGCTTGTGATGGCACTTAAGGGCCACGCAATAACCCAGTATACTATAGTTTATACAATAACTCCATCTCAAGATCCTCTTCTTAAGTCCCACCTGTGATGATCCATCTTCCAAATAAGGTACGTTTACATGCCCCAGGGATCAAAGCCTGGTATATTGGGGGCTCATCACACAGCCTACTACATCTAACTAGTAATCAAATAATTTTAAAACTGTTATGCATTATGTTCATTTATGTAGGGGTGAAAGATCACAAAACCAGTGTTTGTAAAAGGGCTGGATGATAGAATATTGGTAAGTTGTTTTAGAGGCCCAGTTGGGCAATATACATCGAGCTACTTAAGAGCATTCAAGCTTTTCCACTTTTTGATATTTTTCAAATGGAGATAACGAAAGCTGTGCACAAAGGTGATTATCATAATGTTATTATAGTACAGTTTATAAGAGTTAAACAGTGTAAGCAACCTGAATGTTTGGAATTTTTTTTTAATAAAGGTGCGGTATGCTGAGCATACATGAAAAATCATTTATTGAAGACTATGCAGCAAGCTAGCATGCGAAGCAGGGAACCAAACCATATGGTTCCAGTCTTGTTAAATACAACTGGAAACCAATAAATACATATATCCCCACATGAAATTGGAAGTGCACACCCCGTAACATTAGGAGTGGATATCCCTGAGGTTGAGTGATTTTTATTTTCCTTTTCGTATTGAAACATTTTCCCATATCTTTTTGCAAGGAACTAGTTGTACTTTCTTTTAATGCTACGATCCCCATTATACCGAGGTCCTGATCACTGAATTACTTAACATTTAGGGATGAGCTGAGTTAGGCAGTCTTCATAGAGGAGAGAACAGAGAATGACTTAGTTTTTTATGCTAAATTGATCATGGGACAGCCAGGTATCACCTGTGCTTGGACTTCGGGTTCGTGGCAGATACTGCCTCTCTGGAGCTGTGCTTCGTGAAGCCCTGGAGGAACCATGCTGGCTTCCTAGCGCTGCGGAACATGATTCTAGAATTCGTCCTAATGGACCACCAGCATTCTGAACCCAGATTTGTTCCTATTCTCCTCTCTTTGTGTATACGTTCACGTGCACTGGCTGTCTGACCTGCAGCGACTCATTTCTCTAACAAAATATTAATAAGTTAAGATCTATATGCATATTGAATAAAGTATTTAAAATTATCATTATCATTATATTTCTCTTTGTTTCTTTTTTGTATTTTGTGGCATGCCCAGCGAATGCAACCTTTCAAGTTTGCCTGTCCCTAAACAGTGAAAACTAACCATGGAAAACCCAGCGCTCAGAGCATGAGGCAGATCTCAGTCTTCTCTGCCTCAGGTACATAAAACAGAGTCAGTTTCAGACCCTGTGTTGCAAAAGAGAGCATGCCACAAGAAATGATGGTTCCTGGGATAGCGTGTCACAGACACAGACTACCTGCTCTAAGAGATATCTACATTTGGCCTCCAGGAGTGTGATTTTTCCTTCTGTCTTAAGCAAAACTTGTACTGATCTATAGAGCAGCGTTTTGCAGTAACAGCAGAACTGAACACTGGGCTCCAAGGGGAAGGAACGAGAGTATAGAAACAAGCGGGTCACAGAGCACCTGAACCCTGCTTCCTGGGCGGAGGTATGAAGAGGCAGCACAGGTCTATAAAGGTAATTTCTACAGAAAGTCTGGGAACCCAGCAGGGCCTGGAAATAGCAGAAGAAATCACAGATATCATAGCAGAAATGCAGCTAAGAGAATGGGGCGGAAACAGAAGGGGCCATATGGAGATAGAGATGTATCACCTTGCATAGACCGGTAGCCGAGGACCAGGAAGGGGAGATTCACACTTCAGTGGATGCTCAGAGGACATCAAGGTCCACAAGTCTGCCCCGGATGCATTGGCATGGCTTACCAGCCTCCAATTTGCCCACAACCCCAGGCAGGTGGGAGACAGGAGGACTGGAGCGACTTAGTTGAATTTCTCTAGCTGAACGGGGGCTCAAATTGTTATTATGCTGATCCTGTGGACTGGATTCACGTGTGCTGAACCAGTCTACCCATCGGCTGGACCACTTTCCCATTCGAATGAGGGCAGAGCTGGAGGAGAGAAGGCGGTGGGGAGGGCTGTGCGAAGCCCAGAACTACAGCCATTTTTGCGGTGCTGTTTGTGGTGTGGACCGTCTGCTCACGGACCGGGTGGAGAGCGGCTGCAGGCTTGGCCATTTGTGCTCTTGAGCAGCACTGAGCTTTAACTCTGGGATTGAGGCTGTGTCTGGGCATCTCAAGGGGATTGGTAGCCCAAAGTGCTTTTATTTATGGGCATGTCAGAAAGTTAGAATTGAGGGGTGAGGCCCTGGTTTACAGAGGAGAGGAAATCCAGGGGCCCAAACATCGAACTGGCCATGTTTTCATTCGCTGGTTCCATTTAACAGCCTCTCGCAACATATGCAGTTTACATTACGGTATCCGGCACATGTAGACTTTGGCTGGGCTTGTCCTCCTGAGTTCAGAATTTATGAGCGCGCAAATAGACATCCAAGCAAAGAGTAGGCACGCCAGAATAACGAGAGGGGAAAGCCTCGATTCTGTCTCTTCGGGGCCATGTTAACTCTGTCCTGACCAGCAGAAGAACAAGGAGATTCCGCATCTCCAAAAGGAGGCTGGGGAGGAGACGAATACTCTGAGATTCTGTTCTGGAGTTGCGGAAATACAGCCTCGTGCTCTCCTGCTTTCAGTTCCCTGGAGCAGGATACTGAAGAAGGGAAAGGCGGCCGCTGAGCCTTTTTGTGGCTCTAAGAAAATGAGGTCATTTAAGCAAGAAAACCAGCAGACTGGTCATTTAATAGCAGGACCCAGAAACCTTGTAAATACTTCCTCATTAGGGCAACCCAGTGGTTTATGGCCAAACTTGTAACAGGGTCCTTTGAAGTCAACAGGAGTTAAATTTCAGTAAAGGCTGTGAGCCCACAGGTAGCCCCACTGATGAGTGGCATTATCCAGTCCCTGCACGATTACATGTGGTCACAGCCAGAGCAGTTGTTGGGTGAGGAACCCTGCTCTAAGGACAGGGAAAAGTAGAACATTGATGGGATATGATGATTTCCGTAATTACCTGGATAAGTGATTGTGCACATGCCAATCACAATTAAGTTACTTGACGTTCCCTTCAAGTGCACCTGCCTTTTACACAACGGATGCATCTCTGTGCCAAAGCGTGTGAGGCAGCAGCGAACACAATGTCTGGTCCTATGTGCGTTGTTACTATCTGGGAAGAGAGAAGAGACAACGGAAGAGAGGGGACACTCAGTTTACTCACCTATCATTGGCCAGAATGTCAAAAGCGCCTGATTCTTAATCATTAATTACTTTCACTTTATAGGTAAGGGCATGAGGCACAGGGAGGTTAAGTAACTTCTCCAAGATTGCACAGCTACAGAGAGGTGGAAACCCAATTTAAAACCAGGTCTATTTTCGCTGTCTTTCATCCTCTGTCCTTGTTCCACTGAACCCTTCTGGTTTTGATGCTCACCTCTCCCTACGTACTGCTTTGGATGGAGTCACCGAAAATCTCAGTTGCCCAAACTGGTGAGCATTACTGAACATTTTGCTTGTTTTGTCAGTCGTATTTCACGCTGTTGACCCCTCCCTCACTCCTTTCCTGAAACTCCTTTCTTCCTGAAGTTTGTTCTTCAAACAAACACTTCAAACAATAGGAAGTGTGTTATTCCTATTAAGTATCGACCTCTTTGACTTCACTTTATCTGATATAATTATAACAGATAATAATATTTGTAGCAGTGTCTATTAAATACTCCCTATGTTCTACGTATCGCACCTTGTCTCCCGTTGAAATTTCACAGCTGCTCTATGAGGTAGGTATTATTATTATTATTATCAGCACTGTTGAGCAGAGCAGAAAGTGGGACTGTGAATGGTTTTGTAAGTTGGATAAAGTGGCACAGTCCCTAAATTGCAGAGTCAGGACAAAAATTGAGGTCTGGGGTGCCTGGGTGGCTCAGCTGGCTAAACCTGTGACTTCAGCTCAGGTCATGATTTCAGGATTCATGAGTTTGAGCCCCACATTGGGCTCCGCATTGACAGTGCACTGTCTGCTCGGGTTTTTCTCTCTCTCCCTCTCTATCTGACCCTTCCCCACTTGCATTCTCTCTCTCTCTCTCTCTCTCAAAATAAGAAATAAACTTAAAAAAACCCTGAGGTCTGCCAGGCTCTGGTTCCATGCTGGCTGGGATTCCTGTGTCTACTCATGTCTTTTGTTCTCGCCTCTAAATACACACTTTCCTTGAGTAGCTCTGCTCAAGGTTATGCTTTCATCGACATCCTAAATGTAGATGGTTTCTTGAGCATTAGAATCTATGTCCAAGTATCTAGATGCTCATTGTCCCCTAGATGTCCTCTGGAGCCTTCACCCTGAACACACTCCAGGCTGTCCCCATCTACCCTCCTCACCCTGTCATTTTGTTGCTGTCACCTTTCATAGGACTGTTGGAGCAGTAACTGGGAGTTCTTAGAGCCCTCCCTTTACCTGCTCACATCCAAGCCCCAGGGTCCTTCCTCCCAAATCTCTCCCTGTCATGTCCCTTCCCTTCTCCTCACTGCTTCTCTCAGCCTCTCCTACCGCTGAGCTAGAGGACCTCCATTGAATCTGCACATTGTGATATTTTCAACATCAAGACTGATCAGACCACACTGAATGCATCAGGGCTGTCACAGGGGTTTCCTTAAATTAAAAAAAAATTAATGTTTATTTTGAGAGAGAGAGAGAGAGGACAGGGGAGGAGAAGAGAGACAGGGAGACACAGAATTCGAAGCAGACTCCAGGCTCCGAGCCATCAGCACAGAGCCCAACGCGGGGCTCGAACTCACAAACTGCGAGATCATGACCTGGGCCAACGTCAGATGTTCAACCTCCTGAGACTCCCAAGTGCCCCACCTTAAAATGTTTTTTAAGCAGAGGCATCCTATATGCATTTAAAACTAATGCTAAGCCCTAGTAAGTATGACTGGTAAAAGCAAGAGAAAGCACTAACATTTATGTTTGACCTTCTCCTTCTTCCCTTAATGGGCTTTGTTCCCTGATTGGTCAGTGCTTATTTACTGAGTGCTATGTGTCAGCTCCCTTCCAGGCACCGGGCATAAACCAGTGAGCAAAGGGAAACCTAAGTCCCCGGCTCACATTCTAGCTATGGTAGCAAATGAGGAGATAGGCGAGAAACAAATGAAAAAACATGTACGTGATATGTCAGAGGGTAATAGGAAAACTTACGCATGGTAACAGATTAGGAAAAGCTGAAGTGGATGTCAGTTTGTCTCATCAAACAGGGTAGCCAAGGATGGCTTCTCTAATAGCTTGATATTTGGTCAGAGATCTGAAGGAGGTGACACAGAGGGTCCTGAATGTGTTAGTAAAAAGCCCTCCATGCCTGGGAAATGGGGTGCTAAAGTCCAGAGCCCCGGAGACCAGTGTGGCTGCAGATGAGTGGGTGAGGGGACGGGGTTAGGCATGAGATCAGAGAGGTATAGTGGGTAGCAGGCGAGGTCACATCAGGTGTGGTAGGCCATACCTGTTGAGTTGGATCAACCTGTCCTCTGAGTGACGTGGGGAGCCTCCTGAGAATTTTCAGCAGAAGATCCACATAATGCAATTTAGGTTTTGAAAGTCAAACAGGTATATTGATGGTAGGCTCTGGGGAGGTCAAGGCAGAATCGGAAAGATCATAGAGAAAGGTATTCCCAAACATCAGGTGAGGGATGGTGGTGGCTTAACTAGGAGAAGAAGGGGGAGACATGGTTAGATATAAGACAAGTTCTCTACTACAGACTGTGTTATGCAGTGCAGATCCAGAACACTATTTAAAAACTGGGGGTCTGGAAGATAAACTCGTACATGCCTCTGCAAAGCCTAGAGAGTTCCTCCTGACCGGGTCCCCACCGCATGCCCAGCCTTGTTGTGAAATGCGCCATGCTGCACGAGCTGTGGTGATGCCTACTGTGCCCAGGGCCCACCACCTTCTCTCTAGGCTGGAGCCTTTGCATGAGCTGTTTCCTCTTTCTAGATCTTTCTTTACTCTTTGTAGACCTTTGCAAAGTCAACCTTTAAATCCTAGCTCAAGTGTTGGGATTTCAAACTCTTCCTTTGAAACATTTCCTTGGTCCCTAGGTCTTTTCAAACTCTTCCTTTGAAATATTTCCTTGGTCTATTTGGATGCTTCTTCTTCTATGCTTAAGTTTAGTTTGTTCATAACCCCATCAAAGCGACTGCTTGATGCATTGCAATCGATTGTTGCTTTGTCCCCTAAGTTGTTAAGCAACTTGAATGTCTAGACTGAGCCGGTTTTATCTGGTCTCCTCAGGACCTACTTTGATGCTGGCATGCAACGAGTGTTTTATAAGCACTTACTGAATAATAAATAAGTGAGTTTTAACTTCACAACTCACTTCAGAATGTGAGTAGTGTTCAGAGTGTGAGCCTAACTTGAGCAACAAAATGCTCAGGGCCAAAATTTCCCCTAGATGTTCCACCGAGGGCGAGTATGGAATATGACCCCCATGGATCAACTGCAAGGTTTGCTTTTATGAGAGGTTTGCACATAAATGTTCCATCAGCAAGTTCTTTGAGCTGGGAAAATGGGAGCTAGAAGGAGGCACTGTGTTGACATGGAAGATGGGCCATTCACTGTTTAAGATTCGTTGGCCATTTGTGGAGTTCTTTTGAACTTAAATAAACTAATATAAATTGACTTTTTGCTATAAAAACATACTTTCTACTTCATATACAATATGTATGTGGGATACTGCTCAGTCCCAGGCTGCCAGAAATTATCCCATGTTAAGAGCTGAATCATGACATTCATGGGTCATAATCTGCACACTGGATAATTTTCCCTGAACTGGGAAGGAGGTTTTGTTAATTTTTTTTAATGTTTATTTATTTTTGGGAGAGAGAGACAGAGTGTGAGCGGGAGAGGGACAGAGAGAGAGAGGGAGACACAGAATCTGAGGCAGGCTCCAGGCTCTGAGCTGTCAGCACAGAGCCCAACAGGGGGCTCACACCCACGAACCATGAGATCATGACGTGAGCCGAAGTTGGATGCACAACTGACTGAGCCACCCAGGCTCCCCAAGAGGGAGGTTTCTTTAGGAATGGAGATCTCTCCTTCCAGTCTAACCCTTGGCTTGACACCAAGGCTTGGGGTGTTCTTTGTATAATCACACATGTTTTTAAAAGTAAAAACAAAGGCATTTGGATCAAAGATTTCTATTTCACAATAGGACTCACAGAAATATATGTGTAGCCAGGCTGCAACCTGCCAGCTGTCAATTGTTAGAACAAGCTTTGCTGGACATGAGTTTTCAAGTGCATTTTTAATAGTTGCTGATTTAAAGCCAAGGAATAATGGGATGAAACAGATTTGAAGCAGGATCTGCATGTTCCTAAGAATGAGGAATAAAAATTATTATGCGCTATTTCTATCCAGACGCTTCACATTTTTTATCTCGTTTAATTCTGACAACAGCTTTTCAAGGTATTTTATTCTCACTTTCCAAATGAGAAATTAGCGGCTTAAGGTCACATAGCTAGTTAAGAAAAAAAAAAGCCAGTTCTAAAACAAAGTGCTGTCAAATTACAAAGTTCTTTCTACTACACACTGCTGCCTTTTTGTCTTGGCTATTTCTTATAATGAACACTTTTTATTCTGCAGATACATGCATTGTTTAAATAAGCTTTTTTTGTGGTGTTTATAAATCATCTTGGAATAAGGTGACCTTATGTCTTGGTTTGCCCTGAACACCCCTGCTTTATGGCTATTGCCTTGGTAAAATTATTAATAACACTGCCTTTCACTCTCAGAATTGTTTCAGTCTGGAAAGTAAATTATATGGTCACCCTCTCTTTGAACTGGTATATCACACTGCTTATCCAGTCTCTTCCTGGTGAATCCTTTGCCCAAGCACAAAGGATTACTTTGTTTGTTTGTTTGTTGGCTTGCTTTTGTTTTTCAGATTAACTGCTTAGCTTCTAGAACCATCTAGATCATCAGAAATGCAGGAGGAAAAAAATCCAAACATAATCGTTATACCATGAAGCCAACAAGGCAATGCAGGCTGATTTTAGTTCACTGAACAGATTGACTGAGAATTTTTCCAGTTGTTCATCTGGAGAACCAGATTTAAATTGTGTTGTGTTAGAAACACTGATATGTAAAAAAATGAATATATATATATATATATATACACACACACATATATATAAAGATATATATATATATATATATATATATATATATATAAGTTGTGTGTATACACACACACACACACACACACATCCACACATAGTGGTGGAGAGCAGTTCTCTGTAGGTTTGGCAGTTGGCAGGCAGAGAACCTGTGAATTTCAAATAAGGAAGAAGTTGATCCTGTAAGTCCCATATAAAAATAACTTATTCTATATTTCTGAAGATCTGGAATCTTCTCTTTGATGGTAAAGCATGCCCCTTCTCTGGGCTATCCGAGTGTGAAGCTGGGGAAGACAACCTTCCTTTTGTCTTTGTAAGCCTGGTCCTGAAGATAAAGATCCAGAGACCAAGCCTTTAAAATGTGTGCTAAGCAATGCCCCAAAGCCATTGCACTCTTCCCAGCCACTGGCTTGCCTTTTTAGGGTAGCCCATTCCTCATGTGTTATTCTTGCGGGACTCTACTCCCTGTATTGCTCTGGCTAATTGAATTCCCCAGCGGGATGAAAGCATTTTTGTGCTGGCTTGAGAACAGAAGAGCCTAAATGCACAAAACTGTAAATACTGATGACAACAGAATCTCATCCCTCCTGTTGTTATTTATTTTGAGATTTTTGCTGGGGCAATAGTTTTATGTTTGACATTTATATAGGTCACGGTGAGCTAATAGCCATCTGCCATCTGGGGACTCTTTTGTAATGAACATTATAGAAGACTATGGAAAAATTCTCTGGCATTTCTGATTTGCACACAAGCAGAGATGGGGCTGCTTTTTATGCTATTCTGGCTTACATTAGTCATATGCTCCGCCTAGGCACTCACTCACACTCGGACATGCAGGCAGGCAGCCCTGGGAGCCTGGGCTGGGCTCAGCCAAAGCTGATTTCTCTGTCGTTCTCAGATACATCTTTTGGCAGTGAAGAGGAGTTCTGGCTTTCAAGCTTCAGGAAGCTTCACCTGGATCTAATGGTACCCGGGCTAGACAATGAGTTTTCAGTGAGCCCTGCTGGTTTGTGTTAGGTTTCCAAAAGAATAATGACCATAGAAAACAACCCCGAGTATGTTTTCTATGGGCAGCCCGAGGCCATTGAAAGAGCACGTACTGCCTAATTGCCAGATTTGTACTCATCCAAATCAGATCCTCACTTGAACTCTTCAAGCCTCCATTCCTTCATCTATAAAATAGAAGTAAAAGGTTGACCTTATTTATTTGAAAATTACATGAAACTACACATAGGAAACATCTAACACACCACTTAGTGAATAGAACTTCCTCTTTAAGTTGTTAATTTCACTTTTTTACTCTTCCTTAGCTACCATGCCTTCCAAGTAAGGATAGGGGGTGCCGGGATGGTAGATGTAGGTGGGGAAGGATGAAAGGAGAACAGCTTCCTTTTAATTCATTGTGTTTCCTCAGTTCTACCACCAACACCCTGGTCAGTGGGGCTCATAGAGACTCTGATTGCTGTTGGGATGGCTGGTGTGTTGGTGCTGGCAAGTTCAGTCTAATACTTCCCGGAGGTGTTGGTTCAGCGACCCATGTGGTGGAAGGAAAGAGAGGGCTCATACTCACCATGACCCAGGAGCAGACCTCGTTGGGGAGGCCCTCCAGGAAGAACAGGGAGGGGGGCAAAGGGATTTCTGGTAGTGTTGGAAAGATGAACGACTTGGGGAAAGGCGAGCTTGTGGAGGTGGAAACTTTGTCTCTCAAGATATCTGCATCCATTCTTGCTGTTTTTAGGTAACTGCAGTCCTTTTCAATATTCAGTACGATATTTTTCAAATACCAGTCTGAACCCAAAGATGGAGAAGGAAAGAGAGCTTGTAGACTAGCACTGGCCAGTTTGTATCCATCCCTGTATGAGAAACGGCTTGTTGGATCAGAACATAGTGCTTTGCCTCATCTCTATTCAGTCAGCTTTTTCTTGGATGATGGGGTAAAAGATCCTTATTCTATCTAACAAAACTGAACTAACATGTAGTACCTGAATTCTCTGTTATCATCTGCTGAGATGAGATTTCCCACTGGACCATTTGTTGCCCCTACAGCTTAATGGTTTTTTGTTTTGTTTTATTAATTGTTTACCAATGATGCTACTGGAATTGAATTTATAAGATCTCCTTGTCTCTGCAACATTAATCTGGAATCCTGAAGCTGGTCATTCCCAACCTCAGCCAGGCTTCAGTCCTTCTTCTTTGCTTTGTAGTTACTCTATCTCGTTATCTCTATATTTATGTATTTCTTCTACCAGTCTGCAAGTCTTATTAGGACAAGGACCATACCATTTCAACTTCGTATATCCTTAGAACCTAGCACAGTATGATTTGTGCATAAGAACATGCTTAATAAGAGTTCGTTAAAGAAATCAAGGAATGACATTCAGGTAAAAGAAGGTGCCTGCTTTTTCCCATGAGTCATTGCATCTTCCATGAAGAGTATAAATGACCCACCCATCAGAGATACTTGATTTCACTGTCCATGTTTATTAGGTAACCACTTACATATTGTTCTTCTCCCTCGGTGGGTTATAGTAAACCCCATGAAGGCTGGACTCTGTGTGTTTATTACTCTATAACCATAGCTAGGCAAGGTGCCTCGTACATAGTAGGTGTCTAATTAAAAAAAAATTAATGAGTAACGAAAACTCCTATTTAAAAGGCTGCCCTTTGGGGCGCCTGGGTGGGTCGGTTGGATAAATGTCTGACTTCGGCTCAGGTCATGATCTCACAGTTCGTGAGTTGGAGCCCCGTGTCAGGCTCTGTGCTAATAGCTCAGAGCCTGGAGCTTGCTTCAGATTCTGTGTCTCCCTCTCTCTGCCCCTCTCCTGCTCATGCTCTGTCTCTGTCTCTGTCTCTCTCTCAAAAATAAATAAAAGATTTAAAAAAATAAAAAATTAAATAAAATAAAAGGCTGCCCTGAGACCACTTCCCACAAGACCTTGTGTAGTCTAGTTTTATATGCTTGGTGAGGAAGGAGGGAAGCGAGGAAGATATGACAACAGAGATAGAACTCTTATACATTAGGATGAGCTAGGCAATAGGGGACTGGGTTCTAGTTCTGACTATGACCTTAGAGAAGTCACCATTAGATAAGATTTTTTCTGGGTCAAGGAGGTGTATGGAGCACCTCCTTTGGAGCACCTGGGGAAACTTTCAGCTCTGTAATACACTTTGGAGCAATAAACCTAGGGCTGATTCTCTGCTCAGAGTCAAGCATTCTTCTGTATTTCAATAAATGTTAATAAATTAAAACAAATAAGCAAACAGAACTATTTACCTGCTTCAAGTCCCTAGGCTTCCTTTATATCTAGAACTCATTAAGTGAGGATACCTGCTCTCTGGGGACATTGGCTATGGAACTCTTTCCTCTGCTAAGAGGTGTTATAGGTAGTGTTCATTCCCTGCCATCAAGTTTGTTAAAGCCATCTCCTTGGTATTACAGGAGAAGAGGGTAAAGGGAAAGAGAAGGGAGCAGAGCTGACTTCTGATTCTTATAAAAGGTATAAAATCCACATCTATATATTCTGAAGAATATATTAAAGAATGAGTTTCACACAATCAAAAGGACTGACAAAAAGACTGGAGGCGTTGAGCGTCAGGGGATGCTAATATCAAAAAGATTAAATGCTCTGCATTCTCTGTTCTCTGATAAAATAATGCAATACCACCTATACTCTTGCCAAGGGGATCAAACCTGAGTCTAATCCATCCTCTGGGTTCAGCTTAGAATTTTTAGGAAATGCAAATTTCCAGAAGGAACATAATCCTGCATCTTGAGTTTGCAATTGGGAACACGCCAGACTATGACAACTTTATAGGCCTGATAGTCTGGGACCTTCAGCCAGATGAAGAAAAGAAAGGAATAGAGGAGAAATCTGCAGATTAAATGAGCCTGAAGCCACATCAAAATTTTTTTCATCAAGATTAAACCTTAGTGTCTAAGGTTGAAATATAAAGAAAAGCAAGAGCACGATTCTTATAAAATTCTGGATATTTCTACGTTTGGAGAGAGGGATGGAACTGTGGTGGAGAAAGTGGAGGGGCTTTTAGGGTGGCAGGGTTCTATTTCTTGACCTGCTAACAAGGCTGATTGCTTTGTAATTCCCTGAGCTTTACGTTTGTTTTGTGTGGTTTTATTTTTTTAAATTTTTTTTTTTCAACGTTTATTTTATTTTTTATTTTTTGGGACAGAGAGAGACAGAGCATGAACGGGGGAGGGACAGAGAGAGAGGGAGACACAGAATCGGAAACAGGCTCCAGGCTCTGAGCCATCAGCCCGGAGCCTGACGCGGGGCTCGAACTCACAGACTGTGAGATCGTGACCTGGCTGAAGTCGGACGCTTAACCGACTGCGCCACCCAGGCGCCCCTGTGTGGTTTTATTTTAAAGTTAAAGGTATGAAACACAAGAGGAAAAAATTTTGACACACACACACACACACACACACACACACACAGACTTCTCAACTTAAGCAAATGGAAAGGATCCCTTGATTTTGGATAGACTATCTCAACACCAAGATAATAGTTCTCCCAATAAAAATATCAATACCCTGTTTCTCTGGCATCACTCAAGTTGTTCCTAACATTCTTACAGAAAAAAGCATGCAAGAATATCTAAAAAACAACAGATGGGAGATCCATGAGGAGAACTAGCCCTCCAGATATGAAGAGAGACTACAAAGTCTCTGTAGTTAACGTGGGGCAGTACTAGCAAGTGATATAAAGAGAAATGGAATGGAATTCAAAGTAAAAAAATAAACCCCAAGGACATCTGGAAATTTAGTATATGATCAGGTGGCATATCAAATCATTGAAGCTAATAAGGACTTTTTAACAAATATTAGGGATAACTGGATAGTCATTTAGACAAAGATAAAATTATTCCATTTCTCATGCCATACATTACAAAACTTCAAATGGATTAGAGACGTAAACATAAAAATGAAATTATATAAGGATTTCTTAACGGATGGACTCTACTTCCATTTGGGTATAGGAAACTGCTTTGTAACTATAATTCAAAATCAAGATGCACAAAAAATTTTATATGTTTGCCTATATTTTAAAAAATGCATGACAAAAAAACACCATGAACAAAGTCAAAAGACAAATGCAAACTGGCAGAAAGTGCTGGAAATGTATAACAAATAATGGATTCATATACCAACAACTCTTAAAACTGAGGGGAAAAGGATCAAAAATCCTATGAAAGAGGTGCCTGAGTGATTCAGTCAGTTGAGTGTCTGACTCTTGATTTCACCTCAGGTCATGATCTCATGACTCGTGGGAACGAGTCCCACGTCGGGGTCTGTGCTGATAGCACAGAGCCTGCTTAGGATTCTTTCTGCCCCCCTCTCTCTCTCTCTGCCCCTCCCTAACTCTCTCTCTTTCTCTCTCTCTCTCTCTCTTTCTCCCTCTCTCTCCCTCTCCCTCTCAAAATAAATAAACTTAAAAAAAAATTTAAATCCTATAAAAGAGATGAAGACTTGAAAAGACAATTCATGGGGTGCCTGGGTGGCTCAGTTGGTTAAGCCACTGACTTCAGCTCAGGTCATGATCTCATGGCTTGTGAGTTCAAGCCCCACGTTGGGCTCTGTGCTGACAGCTCAGAACCTGGAGCCTGCTTCGGATTCTGTGTCTCCCTCTCTCTGTTCCTTCCCCTCTTGTGCTCTGTCTCTCTGTCTCGCAAAAATAAACATTAAAAAATTCAAAAAAAGATTGAAAAGACAATTAATGCAAGCATGTGTACACATGCACAGACCAAACATAGGAAAAGATGTTCAACCTCACTCCTAAGACTGTAGTGAAATATGGACATTTTCTCAGCCATCAGGCACACTTTATTGGTAGAGCTGTGGGAAAAACCAAACTCACACATATTGTTGGTGAGTACTGAGATAGTGTAACCTCTCTAAGATTATCAAGAAAACTACATATATACTTACCCTTTGACCTAACAATTTATCCTGAAGATATATTTCCAATGATACAAAAACATATGCATGAGGTTAATCACGGCAGCATTGTTTGCAACTGCAAAGTGTCAGAAATAACCCAAGTGCCCAAATACAGAAAATTGGTTGAACAAAGTGCTATATGCACTCATGGGAGGACTAAGGAGCTGTAAAAAGAATTGGAAAGATTTCTATGATTTAATATGAAATCAACTTAAATATATTAAGTGGAAAAAGAAAGTACAAAAAGAATGTGTATATTATACATTGTTTTGTGTTAAGGAAGGAGACATAAGAAAATATATACATATCTGGTTTTTATTTTTATTTTGAAGTAGTTTACATTTTGCCAGTTTAGTTTGGAAAAAGAATATTCAGAAAGTATAAACCAGAGACGAATGAAGTTGCTTCCCTACCTAAGGTAGAAGTGGGGGAAAACAAGGTAGGGGAGGGGTTAACACTTTTGGGGGTATACCTTTTCATATAGTTTTGATTTGGGGGATAATATTATTTTTGTATAAATGAAAAAAAAAGTAAGCCAATGAGGATGGGGAGAAAGCCCTAAAACTGTTTGGAAAAATAAATAAATAAACCCTCCTTTATTTCACTGGAATAATATAACCACACCAAAGGTAGGGATAAAAGCTCATGTAAGTAACTTTCGAACACAGTTCCAACTATATGTAGTTTGACTATATATATCTTCATCTAAAGAAAAACATGTGGGGGTGCCTGGGTGGCTCAATAACTTAGGTGTCTGACTCTCTGGTTTTGGTTCATGTCATGATCTCATGGTTCATGGGATCAAGCCCTGCCTTGGGCCCTGTGCTGACAGTGCAAAGCCTGCTTGGGATTCTCTCTCCCCGCTCTCTCTGCCCCTCCCGTGGTGTGTGCTTTCTCCCTCTCTCTCTCTCTCTCTCTCTCTCAAAATAAATAAATAAACTTAAATAGGAAAAGGCAAGAAATATTCACAAATAATTGGTTTGGATTGGAACATAAGCAGATAATTTCAAAAATATGTATTATCTGCTCTCTCTGTTGATAGGACCTTAAACCAATGACATCACAATAGCATTGACCATACCTGACGTCTAGGTCTTGATTTTTAAATACCACTCCTCATTCAAAGGGACCAGGGACGCCTGGATAAAGGCTGATTTCGGGGACAAGGCAGAAAAGACACAAAGGATCTTAGAACATCCTGTATTGCCAAAAATTTAAAAAGAGCTCAAGTTAAAAAAAGATTGGGGGGGGGGGCACATGCCAAAAGGATAAAAGAGAGATTGAACAGGTTCCTTTGGACAAATCTGGGATAACTTGAGCACCAAACCAAATAATGTCAGCAATGGATTATAACCCAATGAGTAAAAGGCAAACAATTACTTGTTGCTAAACTCATTGCAGGAATTGATGGAGAATAGAATATTTACATGTTCTGAAAGTACTTCTTGCAAATTACTGATTAATTTCAAAAGGAAAACTAGTAACTCTACAACAGAGAAGCCACTTATCAAAATTAACATTATCTTTTTTTCTTTTTTAAATGTTTATTTGTTTGAGAGAGAGAGAGCATGAGCGCCCTTGGGGGAGGGCCAGAAAGAGGGGGACAAAGGATCTGAAGTGGGCTCTGAGCTGATAGCAGAGAGCCCAATGCGGGGCTTGACCTCACAAACCGTGAGTTCATGACCTGAGCCAAATTGGATGCTTAACCGACTGAGCCACCCAGGCACCACAAAATTAACATTATCAATAAGGGACAGTCTTCGTGTGCCTCCAGATGTGATACCCTGAGGAGAACACATTTCCCATGCGGTGCTCCATCCAAATGGTGGTACTTTTCAACCATGTCAATTTCATGAAGGACAAAGAAAGGTTGAGGTGCTATGCAGATTAGCGTGGACTAAAGAGGCATGACAATTAAATGCAAGCCATGGTCCTGGATTGGGTCTTGTGTGGGGAAAAATGACATAAAGGACATTAATAAGACAATGTTGACATTTGAAAATGAAGCATGGATTAAAGTATAGTGTGAATGTGAAGTTTCCTGGATTTGATAACTCTAAGAGAATGTCCTTGTTCTTAGGAAACACACATTGAAGTAATCAGGGGAAACAGGCCCAAAGAAATCTCCTCCACATGTTTCAGAACAAATAATCTGTGTGTGTACATAGGTGGATAGATAGAGAACGCAATGTGGCAAACATTAAAAAATTGATGACACTGGATGAGAGGTATATGGAGATCCTTTGTATAGTCTTGCAACTTCTGTAAGTTTGGAGCAATTTCAAAATAAGTTTAGTAAATCCAGACTTTCGTTGTGAGAAGTTGCCTGAGGGACAATGCAAATATTAGGTTATTTCATCCTCTGCGTGAACTATTATTTCATATTATTTTATCAAGTATTTATTGCCTACTTTGTGCCAGGAACTGTGCTAAGTTTTAGACTTTGACACGCCCTGTTCCTCTACGCTTTCTTTCATCCAGTAGAGTGAACATGACATGGAACAACTTTTATCCCCTTTTGGGAGTCCGGGTTTCTTGAGGCCTCACTCTTTATTTGTCCAATGCAGGCAATGAAATAGGCGTTCTCTGGTTCTAACAATGATTCCCAATGTCTCTACATAGTTCCTTTAATTCTTATAGTTTTTTTTTTTCTTCTCTGGACCTTGCTCCCTCTTTTCTGGATTTTCTCCAGAATGTCCCCGGATGGCTACATTCCAGGTGTTTCCATGATTGAACCAAGGGTGCCAACTGCAGTGGCCTTTCATAAATAGGAAAGGCAGCAGGAATCCAATCTAAGAGGCATCAGTTGGCAGAACCCTCTTCTTTCCTCCTGAACCATTGTCTCTCTGGCTCTGGAAATGTCCCAGTGCTTACACAGGCAAGGGTCCACAGCAGCCTTCCAACCACAGGCCAGCGAGGCTAGTTTTCAGCATTGGCACTTTACATTTCTATTCATCAAGGTTTGCGTGTGGTTTAGAGAAGCTGTAACTCAAATGTCACACTGGCATTACACCTCTCTCCCTCCACAACAGAATTGGGATTTGGGCATTGGGGAGTTCCCCCATAAGCCTAAGGCTTATAAAGAAACTAATAAAATGAAACCAAAGGCCAAATCAGCACAAAGCAATTGGGACATTTAATTTTATTTCCTTTATTTGGAGTTTAACGGCTAGTCACTGTTTCTGATTAAGAAAGTTCTGAGCGGGAACAAGGGCCTTCAAAAAGAAACACGTGGTGTTTTGGCAGGAAAACTTAATGATTTAGAACATAAACCTCTGTCACAGGAGCAGAAGGCCCTGATGTTAGAGAGAGGCCGGGCTGAGCGCAGTAACTCATGGTGGAACTCTTCATTTTGTTCTTTCTGCTCAGTCCAGGAGGCAGGGGGCCTGGAGTCGACTTCTCATATAAATTAGCTGGCTCTATTGTATCTAAGGGGAGGCCTATTTATTTTCCTAGACTGAAGCCAACCTTGAAGTTGATGAGAGCCCTGTGCTGAGATGGAGGGGAGGGGAAGGTAGTGATATCTGAAATTTTGGTGAATCTCTCTTATGGGTTGGGAAATGATGCCAGATGGAGGACATTTGACCAGTTTTGGGGGACTATGGGGGTGAAGCATGGTGTTTGAAGTATGCCATTCTCATTCACGCATCCTTCATTTTTACTGAGAACTTTCCACATTTCAGACATGATGCCAGGCCTTGGGATACTGTAGTTGAATAAGGTGCTCTTGGAACATACAGATTGATGGGGCAAACCATTCCATAGCCAGATAACTACAATTTATTGGGGCAGATGTCATCTCTTAAGTTCTGTGGGAATACAGGAGAGGGCAATTCATTCTGCCACTGCTGGGGGAGGGGACAACGGAAATCTTTATAAAGGAGGTGATATCTGTGCTGGATCTAAAAGAATGAGTAGAAGCTCATAAGGTAAAAAGGAGGAAGGACATTTCAAGCAGGAGAAAAAGCAGCCACTTCTGAAAAATCAACGTGTATAACTTAATTGGCCTGGAGTCAAAGATACTCTCCATGTGGGTACAAGATTGTACAGGGAGTGTGGATTGAAGGTATGATTTTGGAGGTCCTGGGGTACTACGTTAAGGAGTTCCATCTTGATTCTATAGGTAAGCAATAGGAAGCTGGGGAAGGGCTGTGAGCAGAGAGTCCCATGCTTGCTCTGGTAACCATGTAGAGGTGAGTTAAGGGGCTGGTAAAAAGTTAAAGCAGTAATCGAGATGAGAGAGTGCGAGGTTCTGAATGAGAGCTGGGTCGAGGGAAGGGAGAAAGTTAATAATTTCCAAAATGCATATCTGGGGGCAAACTGGAGGTTGAAGATGAAGCAGAAAGCTGAAAGTCTTGTTTCTGTCTTTTTGGAAATCTTGCCTTGTATTGTTCTTCTTCCTCCCCTTCTCTCTCTCCTCTCTTCTCCCTTGCTCTGGCCCTCCACCTCCTACGCCCCCTCTCTTCCTCCTTACTCCAAGTTCCAATGACATCTAATACACATTTCATTTTATCCAGTGATTTACACAACCTCAGGATAATGGAGGGCTGCATTTCCCAGTTCCTTAGGAATCCTACTTCGTATCCAAAGAACCACACTCTTCAGCTACAAGCCGACTATTGATATAGCCAAAATGGCCACTGAACAGAATTTCCCAGAAGATCCTCTTTGCTCACTGTAGCAGGGCTCAGTACATGCCATGGATAGGTGGGGGTTGGGGGTGGTGGTGATGTTTACACTTCTGGAGCTCTAATGGGATCTACTTCCTAAGCTGTCAGTCTAGTTTGCTTCCTGTATTCATATCCTAGCACTCTAACGAAGTATCACAAACCACATGACTGAAAACAACAGCAGTAGTTCTAGAGGCTAGAAGTCTGAAATCAAGGTGTTGATAGGGCTATGCTCTCTCTGGTGGCTTTAATGGGAGCATCTTTCCTTCCATATTCTTAGCTTCTGGCAGTTCTTGGCAATCCATTGCAATCCTTGACTTGTAAATGTATCATTCCAACCTTTGCCTCAGTTGTCATTGACCACCTTCTTCCTGTATGTCTCTATATTTTCATGTGGTGTTCTCCTTTCTTGTAGGTGTCCCAGTCATATTGAATTAAGCCCCCCCCCCATTCTAGTATGACATCATCTTCACTAATTATATCTTTAATGACCCTAGTTCCAAATAAGGTCACATTCTGAAGTACTGGGGATAGGGATTCATAATATCTTTCTGAGGGACACAATTCAACCCATAACAGTCCCTAATACCCTTTTTGCTTTTTCTGGGAAGATCAGAATTCATTACAAAACTATAAACTGAGCTGCCCTTTTTTTTAATTAGTGAGTATCTTTTAAAATCAGGCTGAGGTGGGTATTGATAACCCAGAAGTCTTTCACAAAACTAAAAATAGCCTTTCATGTGTTTTCAAATAAATGTATCTAAAACGTTTGGTTCTAGACATCGTATGATCATTTTGGGTCAGAGTATGGACCCAGATTTCTGCCTGAATGTGTGACTTGAATTTCAACTCACGGTATATAAGCAAACACTCTGACCCCTGGTGATTTCTTTGTGAGGTTATGTGTATACACATAGGTCTGTGAGGTCAAGAAACCTGGGTGCGTCAAGGGCAGCCGTAGTGATGCTCCAAACTTAGCAACTATTTCCTGTGTCTTTCAGATATCAAGACACTATCTGCAGCCCTTGTCCACTTTTTAGGTTTAAAAATTTTCAAGGAAAATCCATAAACAAAAGTAGAGGATATGCGGGCTTTGCTTTTGTGGGAGATGAAATCCAACTTTTACCCTGACCACAAAACCATCCCATGGTCTCTACTCTGTGGTCGGGAAAAGAGTTCAATTTTTTTTTTTTTTTTTTTAGGCAACAGTGTTATAAGTTGAGGGTGGACCATTCACTCTCAGTTAATACGAGTTATCATTACAAAACAAGGCAAAGCGGGATGGTTTAAATGCCACCTACATTTCAGATGAGCTCCTGTGGCTGACTCTTATGCCTGAGAAGTTGTAAACTGTGTGGGGGTGGGGCAGTGCCAGTTTCTAGTTCTCCCAAAGCTTTGTTATGGACACTTGGAGGTCTCTGCTCTCGTGGAGAGATATCTGCTCCCTCCATGAGAGAGACCCTGAATGAGTAAACATCTCATACATAAGAGAATTTTATAGCAAGTGTCATAAGAGATGCCTCGAGTGTCCATGCCCAATCCCTTTGGCCCACCTCTGGTTGCAGCCTGTACCCTTGGTGGACACTCCTATGTGAGCTCAGATTTTCCAGGAGCTTCCAGTGTCCCACTTCTAGCCTCCCGTGTCTCCTGCATTCTGCCTCAGGGTTTTCTCAGATGCCTCTCCAGATATCCTTGGCCAGCATCAGGCAGCAGTGAGGGACAATTCATGCTTCCAGGGACAACACTCGACTAACAGGGAGTACTAGGAATTGGTGGGTAAATACTGCAGGCTCCCAACCTTTAAGGTGGACAGTGTCGGGCTGTGTTCTGAAGCCTTGTCTTCTTGGGAGTGTGATTGGAATCAGGCATCCTTTGCCTACACCACAGACTATGATAATATATGGTCATATTGGCTTTCTTCTTTGCTCCCTTCCCTATCCCTGCCTCCTGGGATCAGCTACCAGATAAATGACCCACCAACCCAAGTCCTTGCCTCAGATTCTTCTTTTGAAAAATCTCAGACTTTCAGATGCACATGATGAAGGAAAGTAAATACAGGTAGTGACGGGGAGTTGGGAGGGAACTACTCTAACTAGAGAAGCTTCCCTGAAGAGATGAGAAGCAAAGTGGGTTCATCACCAGCCTCTTCCATGAAGGAGACCTGCTTAAACAGTCATCAGGGACCCATGTGTTTTGGGTTTGGGGAGATAACTGTGACAGTAATGTGTAGATTTGGGTTAATTACTACCCTCCAACCACTACTGTCACCAAATACCAGTATCGTCCAGTGGACACATCCCATTGGGCACTATGGCACCTGTCAAAGATGCTGCTGCTTTCCTGACTGGAGAGACGTCAAGAACCATCCCTTCCGGGGCGCCTGGGTGGCGCAGTCGGTTAAGCGTCCGACTTCAGCCAGGTCACGATCTCGCGGTCCGTGAGTTCGAGCCCCGAGTCAGGCTCTGGGCTGATGGCTCGGAGCCTGGAGCCTGCTTCCGGTTCTGTGTCTCCCTCTCTCTCTGCCCCTCCCCCATTCATGCTCTGTCTCTCTCTGTCCCAAAAATAAATAAAAAACGTTGAAAAAAAATTTAATAAAGAACCATCCCTTCCACAGAGTGTCGCCAGAAAGAATGTCCCCAAGGACAGCCAAGGAAGGCTCCTGGCATGGCTTTATATTTGACATCTCAGTGTGCTTCCAAAGAAAGGGTTTGGGGCATCTAAACAATATGAAAGGCAGAGAAGGTTGGATCTGAGTTGTCCTAGAAGGCAGCCTGGGCGACTTACTGAGGTGGAAGGGAAAACTGAGAGCCTAAGGTAAGTGGGAACACTGGAGTGTTGACACCAAGGCAGGGCATGCCATGCGCGTGGGGCCAGAGACAAACCAGTTATCAACTCCAGCTCTTCCCCCTCATCAGGGCTGTATAGGGACATTTGAGGAAATTCCTGGAGGCCAATGGCTTAATAGCAAAAATGCCCTTCATCTCTGCAACTCCTAACCCTTCGCAGCCAATGACGTTACTGTTTCCAATGCTGGTCTGACTGGCCCTCTGTTTCCCGGTCCCGTGAGCAAGGCCCTAGAAAGGGGCACAGAACCAGGTTCCACACCACACTTCTGGGTACCCCGGAACAGGCAGGCCTTTGGAAACAGTTCAGTAACTGGGATCTAAAATTAATTTTTCCATTCCACTATTCTTCTCAGTTTGGTTTCAGTGTGCTCACCCTGGCCTCTTTCTGGTGACCTTCCTTCATGCCTCAGCTCTGGGATTTTTTCTTCTGTAATGAATGACCTGCACTCGGATAAATCAAAACCAGCATGTTCTGAAGGTCGAGCTGGTGCAAATGTAGCTAATCTTACACACCAGGTTTCTTACACATCGCCTGGAAATGACTTCTTTTGGCTTATTTTTTTGGAGGAGGCAGCCACTTTCCACCACCCTACCCATCTGCTTGTTCACCATTTGGTAAGATGGCCTCTAATCCCCATAAATGTTAATTTCCCAGCTCTGCTCCAGCTCCTTAGCGACGGTTCCAAACCTGCAAACAGATTGCGGGAGCTTACCATTGAAAGAGTCACCTGCAACATGAAAATTCTCTAATGATTATAAAACATTCCGCACTCACCACTCTTTTGCGACCTCTCCTTGGCGGGTCCTCGGTACGTAGATCTGTTAGTCAAGGCTGCCCGTGTCCGCTGTCAGCTGCGTTTCCCGCCACATGACCTGCCCTCGTGGCCACTTCAAAGCCAGGTTCTTTGCTGCTGTGTCTTCCTGCTGGAGCACTGCCTGATGTTTGGATTTTTTAACACTGGATTTTCACAAAGTGGGACTCACTTATATTGCGATATTTGCTTTGGCCTGATGGTTCTCTAGTAAAGTCTGGACCATTAGAGAGAGGTCAGTGTGTTAAGTTGAGGGAGTTCAGAAAGTAGGTTTCCTTAATTTGGCCTTCCCACTTCTTTTTCTTTGTTTTGAATTTGGTTCTTAATATAAAAGCAACACACAGTCGTGATCAAAAGTTTGACCGCCCACCTACTACCCAGAGGTAACTATGGTTAAGTCTCTTATGCATCCTTCCAGAAATTAAATAAATGTAAATAAATGCAGACGTATTTAACATACATTGGGTTTTACTCTACATACTCTTTTGCAGCTTGGCTTTTCTTCCCTTTCAACAGTACATGTCTTCATTTTAGTGGAAGCAAAATACTTCAGAATTTTTCTCTTGCCTTCTTTTCCCATTGCTATCTCGTGTGAAAATCCCAAGTGGTCTCTAGGGGTGGAACTCGGATGGATGGAATTAAGAGAGACCCAATCAGCACTCAGGCTTTGAAAGGAACAGGGTTACATTTGCAGGCCAAGAGGCAGATGTCGGGAAATGTGTTTGGAACCAGGATGGGCTCTGGAGGGTATAAACGGGGGTGAGACTGGTACTGATCCACTCAAGATTGGTGTATCTGAACTTCGCTGAAGTGGGCAATGACCACAGGGGCCCTATTCTATTTTCCTTTATTCCCCCACTAAATAGTGAGAAAGTTATCATATCTGCATAGTAATAGCTTTTGCATGGTACCATGTGAGGCAGTGGGACAAAATATATAATAATAATTGCTACCATTTACTGGCCACCTGGTTTTCAGAAAATGCTTATACAAGGCCTACTCTATATTCTGCTCTGTGTGCACATGACCTCAAATGTCACCAGGTAGATGACATCAGCCACATTTTAGAGTTAAAAGGAACGAGATGCAGAGAGCTTGTACAATTTGCTCACAGCCTGGAACCTTGCATGAGGTAGAACCTTGCTCAGACACCGACTTGTCCATCCCTGGAATCCACACTCTTTCTGTCCCATCACATTGACTACCATAATGGTGATATCCTTTTTGAATTAAAAAAAAAGTCTTTGAGAAGGACTGAGGCATGTTAGTAAAATAGGAAGAAAAACACCATTAGAAAAAAAGAACATCAAGTGAACATATAACATTTGGGTTAAATTCAGTCTTGTTGCCTGTTTCCATTTAACCAGCAAGGCCCACAACCTAGCACCTGAAACCAGAGACCCAATCGGAAGAGTACATTAGCCACCCCAGAAATCAAGTGTAGAAGCCATGCAAAGCTCAATACTTATTTACTTCATGGAGTCTTAGCAACTCTTTGGAATTGTTGGTTTGATTTACTGGAGGATGTTTGCAACCCCGTTAAGATGAAAATGGAGGTTGGTGGACATGAGTTTTATCTTCTCAGGCTTGGTGATGTGACAGTCCCCCTGCCTGATTTTGATCTATTGAATTCCAGTCGTGTCCTTAACGTTTAACTGCTTGAGTTGTTTGTCAGAGGAGTGTGGTCATTTTTTAATTTCCAAGGGCAATATACATTGATTTAATGTTACACCTCCAGAAAGAGCCCTAGAGACTTTTCTCAAGAAGGAAATATGCGCGAAATCTATCTGGACAGGTTGATTGTAGCAAGGGTGTCCACCTTTGGGCTGAGACCAAGCGTCTCCGTCTCCCTCTGGCCAAGGAACAGCTCTCGTTTCCCGGAGTGCACGCGGAATGACGGCAGCCTGGCCTTCTCTGTTGGGACAGAAACTTCTGAGATCAAATTAGCCCCATGGAAGCCAAGAGGGTGTCTGGACGGAGCGGCTCTGCGAGCTGACTCGGCTCAGCACCCTTCAGCAGCTCCGGTCTGGTAATGCCCAAGCCCAGCAGCGAATAACCTAATCAAGCCGTTACAGGGAACAGAAGCCCTCTGCCCTGTTTGATTTCTTCCCATAATGATATAAAGTGCGGTTTAATGAAGTCAGAGGGGGTCCTGGGCCTCTCGGCGCGGTCAGGCCTTGGGAGGCAGCGCTATTGGATGTGCGGTGTTCATTTGCAGCCCGCTGCCGCCCGCCGGGCCGTCGAGCAGGGCCGGCTTGTGAACTGCACTGAAGCCCGGGCTTTCGGGGGCAGTTTTCCGGTGGCTGCAGCCCCGCCTGCATTTTGTCTACATAAATTAGACCTTGTGCAGCATATTGGCCTGTCAGGGGACTAGGAAGAAACTGTATATTGTTTCTGGCATCCCTGAGCCCTTCTGCCCCTGACATCTGCTGCGCCTGTGACAGGGAATACATTCTTGACTCATTATCCGAGCAAGTGGAATCCCACCCTGACAGGACCATTAATCAGAATCAAGCAGTCCAGCAAATAAAAAAGAGAGTGAGCAAGAGAGCATGTGAGTGAGAGAGACTGACTACAGAAAAGAAAAGAGACACTTTCTAACTTTGGCTTTGGTGTCATTCGGGGGTCTGGACAACTAGCAATCTATCTTTCTGAGTGACAGACCTGATGGATGGCATTATTTATGCTTTTGTGTATTAAAAGACAGCCCTGGCACCGGCTTGTCATTTTCACAGAGGTTTACAAAAAGTTGAAATTTAATTTGGAGGAAAAGGAGGGCAGGGATCAGAGGAGGCTGGCGGTTTGACAGTCTGTAAAGACAAGGGCGGGAGCCGAGGGCATGTGAGTCCAGGGATCGCCAGATGAGGGGACGGTGGCCGCTGCCGTGTGGGGGGTGCACGTGGGTGCGCTTGCGGTGGGCGTCCCTGAGGTCTGGGCAGACCCTGGATCTCTGGGGCTTTGCAGTTGCATTCGGCAGGTGTTCATCATTTTATCGAGATGAATGTTTGCATTCCTGCCGAGAAAAGATGGAAATGGAAAATATACTGGCGTGCTTGGAATGGGATTTTACCCGTATGTGTGGAGAAAGTTTCATTTATTTCCAAAACTAGGGAAGTGCCCCGAATTGGGACTTCAGCAAAATATTGGTGGCACTGCCGTCCAGCACACAGGTAGTGCTGGATAACGAGTGCAACTAATTCCCCTAATTGCCTTGATTAAACCACTGGGTGGATCTGTGGATTACACTTTCACACGAGTGAGGATGTGCATGCGTGTGGAGATGGGCGGGGGGATCACCAATTCCACCGCACACGTTTCTCACACTCCAGGTGTCATTCCTGTGACCTCGAGTAGGACACAGGAGGGAGGAGAATAAAAGATATAACTAAGAGGTTACAGCAATGCATAGTAATTAAGTAATTAATTAAAAACTAATTAATTTTCCCAGCTTTATCGGGCTATAACTGACATAGAACACTGTGTAAGTTTAAAGTGTACAGGGGCTCCTGGGTGTCTCAGTCGGTTGAGTATTTGACTCTTGATCTGAGCTCAGGTCTTGATTTCAGGGTCGTGAGTTCAAGCCCCGCCATGGGCTCTGTGCTGGGCATGAAGCCTACCTAAAAAAATACGTAAGGTAAAAAATAAAGTGTACAATGCATTGACTTGAGGTGCTCATGTATTGCCAAGTGATTACCTCCATCGTGCTAGATCTATACCTCTATCACGTGACAAAATTACCATTTCGTTTTTGTAGCGAGAACATTGAAGATTTACTGTCTTAGCAAGTCGCATGTATAGGATATAGTATTGTTAAGTGCGATCACTGCAATGCATATTTATAACCCTCATTCCCAATGCTACGTTCTTGAATGCCTCATACTTGGCTACTTCCAAAGACATCTGCTTTTGAATCCAACAGCTAAAATACATCTTTTGCTTTAGATTAATAACTCAAAAAACTTCCAGTCCTTGTGTTGTTCTCTTTATCTATGCCTGCCATGCAGGCACGTCATACCTTTTCCCGGACGGTCCCACACATGGAGTGGCCGCAGCCCCGGCCACCCTCCTTGGCAGGGCAGCAAAGACTTGCCCCCTCTTCCTGAGCCTTCCTCCTTTCCTGGAAGGAGGTGTATGGGTTTCTGCTCATTTGCTGTGCATTTGCCAGTATCTCCAAGGAGTTGTCAGCTCTAGGCCTTGACCCTGGAGGATCATGGAGAGGTGAGAGGGTCATTTATACCCCCTAAGAATATACAGATGGCATGGAAACAGAGGGCAAAGATGCTACAAGGTAGACATGTTGCGGTTTGATTTAGTCTTAAAGAGAGGGCTTAGGTGAGGATAAAGGTCTAACATGAATAATTGTATCGTAACAGCAGCCTTCCACTCTAAGGAGGGGTCATGTACTTCTGACTCCAATGAGCAGGCTGGTCGGAGACATCTGGTGCCTGCATTAACAGGCATTAGACCAACAGTTGGCCAGTCAAGAAGTTGATGTCAACTACCAAGCTGAGTGCAATAACGGTGACAAAGAATTCTTTTGGGATGAAGAGTTTATGTTTTTGTCATGAGGATTTAGAACATCTACACCACCCCATTTGTTGGCTTTGTTGTCTGACAGTCCTGGGTTCTAATGTCAGCCCCGCCACTTTTTAGCCGTCCAATGTTCAATGTGCTTATCGGTAAAGTAAGGATAATTATAATTAGTTTTTTGAGTTGCAAAGATTAAATGTGAAAATATATGTAAATCACATCATTAAAATGCTGGTGCGTAGTAGATGCTCAAGGAACATCCCTAACATTCCTTAAAGGGAAGAACAGTGAACTCATCTCCAACGACTTAACTTTAAAGCCAATCAGTTAACACTGAAGGGCCCGAGTTTCTTCACTGGTAACATAGAGGTGATCATATTTTCTTTGGAGAGTCATTAAATTAGATATATTCCATGGAAAGTGCCCAGTCTAGTACAGTGCTTGGAGCACAGGGTGTTCAAAAAAAGGATCTATTACTATGGCCATAGTCTGGCTCTCAGAAACGGGTTTGCACAATTGGACTGGGCATTGACCCAAGGAAAGAATCTGTATGTAGCATAGATTGTGTCCCCAACCTCAAATGTCCTTTAGGGAAAGCCTACTTCAATAGATTTGTTCTCTATATTCTTCCTCCAGCTGAATATTTAAGTATACAGAAAGTTTTAGGCACTCTTGACGAGGATAATTAGAAAGAGAGGAAACTGAAGGCTGGGCACAAAGGGCATAAAGCAGAAGAATCAGCAAAAGAATAGGCATAGGGATTTCTAAACTGCTGCTTTAAGAGATGGAAAGAAAGTGTAGCTGAACTAAACCTGGCCTTTGGAGCACATTCTTGTCCTCCTAGGAAGGCGGGGTCTGAGACTCGGGAGAGAGGATAGGATGGGCGGGAGTAGGTCAGGGTGTCCCTCTCGTGCTCATGTGTGAAGTTAGCAAGGATGGAACAAAGCCCCATTGGGGAGCAAGGGGGTGGACTGATAAAGCCTGACTTTTTCCAGTGCAAGAGTCCAAGTTCCTCTGCATCTCTAGGTCAATGGTGAGGGAGTCAATATCTGAGTCATTATAGATGGGACCTTGACCATCTGGATAGAGGAGGAGACACAGAGAGAAAAATCCTGTTGATATGTGTATTATCTGCGACTAATTAGAAGACATTTATATGCACCCCACTGAAACAGAGAACCTGAAAATATTCCAGCTTGGGGTAGTTGGGGGTGGAGGGAGTGGTAGAGTAAATGGAAATCAACTGTAAAGTAGCCAATCATAATAATTAAACATCTGCAAAATTTTTTTGATAGTTTCTTTAGTCTATTGTCTTTGTTATTTTAGCAAATCTAAAAATAGTCTTAAAAAAGGCTTCCATTATCTTCCTTGTCCCTTCTATTTTTCTCATAATATTTTAAGCCTCTCATTTACAAATTCTCTTACTATAGAGATTTTATGGCTTGGGGAGGAAAAACTACAGACGTCTGCCCTGTTATTTTCTTGGTGGCATAGACGGGTAACATGCTGCTGAACAGGTTACCCAACAGCTAGTGGAAAGGTAGATATGTCACCAGCCATCCTTAACCTTCTCTGGACTAGGCCTATGACCTTAAGCCAATCATTTAACCAATCACCCCTCTCCCTGCACCCTCCCCAGATACCACGCTTCGGTCACGTATTTTAAAATCCTGATATACTGCTTTCGCGGGTTGTTGAAAAATGCATACAAATTTCTTAGCAGTGTCTGGCTCTTCCTAGAAATGGTTTCTATTCTTATTATCACATTCCTGTGACAGCAGTCATCAAGTACAAATGGCAAGTCTAGAGCTGATATGTTTTACTTGAGGGTGAGTAAGAGAAAAGCCAAGCAGACTTGGGCATTGAGGCAAACCATCTCAGGAAGACATGCTACCATAATTTATTTCCATACAGCAGTTAGCTGATCTCTCTACCTGGTGCCAGGGATGTGGAGGTGAAAAGATACAGACCTTGCTTTCACAGTCCAGTGGAGAAATCAACACAAACGTGCATCCCTTTTGGGGACAGGCACAGAAGAAGAGAGCAATCTGCAAAGAAACACTGCCTGCAAAGCCTCTGGGGCTGTCTCATATGACTCTCTCTTTGATCTTTGGACAGCTAAGAGTGGTATGGTCATTTGCTACCAAGAAAAGAGAACTCTCTCTTGCTTTTAGCCCAGAACTTCTAAGTCCTTAGTATCCTCCTGGGACAAGTCTCCATTAGGCAGGCAGCTTGCTTCTGGGTCCCTGAAGTTCATTTGGTGGACTCAGCTGTTTGTGAAGCCCAAGGGAGTTATTCATTAATGTCAGTAAGAAATGCTTGACTAACATCTGGCTTGTTGGGGGCTGGGCTTGGTTAATTCTACTTGGAACAACACCAATATTAGTTCTGCTTGGATTAACACCAGCACTAATGATGACATAAGACTCTTACTTCATTAGCCTGATGAAGGGAAAATCTTGCATGTTCAGCCCGAGCCAAAGAATAGAGCCCAGGTCCAAAACTCAGGAGCTGAGCCTAATGAGCGAATCAAGCTAACTGGACAGACGGAATGACCCAGCATAGAGGGAGGTACAGTGGTATATTGCAAGGGATACCCTGAGCCCAGACAGATGTGTTCGGGACACCTAAGTGTTTTAGAAGTTAGAGGGATTGAAGGCATACTGACCAAGTCTCATTTTTTTGAGGATAGTTACAACAACCAGAGAGTTGCTTTCTTTTTTATTATCAAGTGTTCAAATGCCTACTGACAAGGGGAGAAATGGCCTGTGCTCAGGAAAGAAAACCGTCAGCAGTTTGGATTTGGAGTCTTTCTCTTCCTCCCTATGCCCTCTCCCTACCACTGGGCTCAAACACGTATCTACTTATAGACACAGTTTGCCCATTTTCCACTCAGACTGCAAGTATTTACCAGGCATGTGCCGTAAGTCTTGGGAGGTACAAGAGCTATAGAGACAGATGAGGTAGATGTGGTGCCCTTGATGGAACTCAGACTAGAGTCAGGGGTGTACTGACAAGTAAGCAGAAAACTGAGCATATTGAGGTCCTGCTGATGGAAGAGAATCTCGCTCAGACTTGGGCAGGACAAGGACTGAGAGAGGGAAACCCCTGAGGCTGGAATGAATAGGAATTATTCAGCAGAACGATGTCCTGGCAGGGAGAACGGCTATTGAAGACCCTTCAGAAAAGGGTGCCCGGGGGCTGTGGGGACAGAGAGCCCTCCAGTGGGTTCTGAACCAGAACTGGCAATAGTGAGAGCAGAGTGGAAGAAACCAGCAAAAATCTAATCATAACCTGCCAGTTGTGTAGGACAGTTTATCAACATATTCATCTCAGATGACAGCTCTGAGACTCTCTAACCTGGAAGCAAGGTCAGAAATTTATCTATGAATTAGATGAATAGATTAGAGACGGTCTATGAAGTCTTAACCAGCCCACATGTTCCTACTATTCTTTCTCATGTTTCAGATATTTACTAAGCTTGTGGCTTTGTGGTTTGAGTTCAGATTCTGCTATACTTCCTTCTTTGTCCCAACCTGAAAAATGACAAATGTTGAGAGCAGTGGTTGTGGTTTTGCTGTCATTCTGACCCAGGGGTGAACAGGACACTCACCAATGGCTGCCAGACCAAGATGGCTGCCGGCCCAGAAAGCACTCTCAGGTCAGGGGCTCCCCTTGGAGAAAAGAAGTCCCTTCCTTGGGGTTTGGCTACTTTCCACCTGATACTCAGCTGTCTAGAGTCACCCAGCACTCAGCCCCAACTTAATCAAGTTTTATTCATCTCAACTGTTTACATAACACTTAAGTCTCTGCTGCATGGCTTTTTTTTTTTTTTAACTTTACTTATTTTGAGAGAAAGAGGGAGAGGTGGGGAGGGTCAGAGGTAGAGGTAGAGAGAGAGAATTCCAAGCAGGATCCACAGTTTCAGCTCAGGGCCTCACGTGGGGCTCTATCCCATGAACCTTGAAATCATGACTTGAGCTGAAATCCAGAGTCAGACACTTAACCGACTGAGTCGCCCAGGCGCCCCACTTTCTTTTTTCTTTCTTTCTTTCTTTCTTTCTTTCTTTCTTTCTTTCTTTCTTTCTTTCTTTCTTTCTTTCTTTCTTTCTTTCTTTCTTTCTCTTTCTTTCTTTCTTTCTTCTTCAAGTCTCTGCTGCATGTTTATGCAAAGATATAACTGGGCCACTGTTTAAGGAAGGAAGACAGTCAACAAACTGGCTGTGACCATTTTATCTGCTGCCATTAAGTGTTTCCAATGCCACAGAAAGTATTTCCCCTTTTGTGTACATATCGCATTGAGTCACTAGCTATAAATGAATCAAATAGCCCCACAAGCTCAGCCTGGGCTCCAGATCTATAGCAGCCAGAAGAATTCATTAGCTCAGGGAGAGGCTGCAGTCTTTTTCCAGAACCAAATATCTAGTTACAGCAGGATTCGAAGACTACAGCTTAATTCCCCTGAACAAACAGAAAACAGTTTGCTAGTAAAACTTCGTTGAGTTTATTGCAATTGACAATATTAAAATTAAAAGAAAAAATTGTTTTCGCTGGCTTTGCTTTTCACTGACCTGACAAAATGGAAAGGGACAGTAGGCAAAGGCTGGCGATTTTGTTTGTGTTTTTGTCTCTGTGGCAGAGAGCTGAGGTCTGAGGCCTTTGCCTGTTCCCTTGGCAGTGAGAGGACTGGGAGGGGGCCGCTGGGAGCAGTCACGGGGTGAAATTCTGGGCTCTGAGTTCTCTTGCTTTTTCTTCCCTTCATTGGCTGCTAGTCCCTGAACAGGAGGTTTCCACTGCCCTGTGGCAGCCCCAGGTAATAAAGGAAAATGGCTATAAATGATTAGTGGGGTCCCTGCAAATGTAAAATTTAATGAAGACATCAAATGAGAAAAATAGAAAGTCCAGTTTTAAATCTGAGTTTTCTTGGCAGTAAGAAAATCTGTTCTATGAGGTCTGGTTTAGGAGGTGAAAGGATCAGTTTAGATTTGGAACAAGGAGCAAGAGGTTTGAAGGAGGTAATCGCTGTTGATTAAGGAGAGCAAGGTCAATTCTGAGTTCCCCATTTACAGAAGGCCATCTCAGATATTACTTGGGTTCCACGTGATGCTGAAGCTAATATTGCTTTCCAGGAGCTCTAACGTTGATTGAGTGTGTATATGAAATGAAATATATACATCATTTACTTAGTTCTGAAACTGTGTAAGTAGACACAGGCCATTCTTATAGAAGAGAAAGGTTGGGCTCAGAGAGATTAAGTAACACAGAAAAGTACTGGAGCTGGGACTTAATTTGTCTGATTACAAAACTTAGTCCTTTTTCACTACACTTCCCAAAGGGCAAGGGGTGATGTGACAGGTTTTAATAAATACTTTGCTTTTTAGGTAATCTGTGTAACCGCCCTTTTTATGTTGTTTTCTGGGGAGAGAAAGTGGAAGGACCAATGCTATGGATTGTCCCACTGGATTGACCTTGTGGGTAGACACCCCCTCCCTCCATAGACTCTGGAAGGGTTCACCCTGTCCCTGTTCCAGATACTGCCTCGGCCACCCGCTTCTGCAAAGGGAATGCACACGTGCACGCATGCACAGGCACACAGACACACACAACTCTGAATGACATTTCACAATCATTTTTCATTAGTCTGAGTTCTCCCAAATCCCTAGATTTCTCCCCTGGCTGCAGGAGAAGATATCAAAGGGGTGTGCCTTCGAGGGAGGTGTAGAGATCATAGTCCCATCATGGTTATAATCCTCTGCTTCCAAAGTACCCCAGAATTTTAGTTCCCATGCTCTGCTTTCATTCTAGTGTCCCAGGAGAACTAAATTTGGGATTACTTTCTGAGTCAACTAGTGTAAATCTGAAGGTATTTGGTGTTGCATATCAGATGTTCTCATGATCTACACATTCTGGATTTGGGCAAGGGTTAGATCCTCCAGAGTCTCCCTCTCTGCAGACTTTTGGTACTTGACTCACATGCTAATCTCACCCATCTGTATGACTTTCCTAGAGCTGCTATAAAATACACTACAAGCTTGGCATCTTAAAGCCAGAGAAATCTATCCCCTCACAGTTCTGGAGGCCAAGAGTCTGAAACCAAGGTGTCAGCATGGTCATACTTCCTCCAGAGTCTCTAGGGGGGAGCCTTTCCTTGCCTCTTCCAGCTTCCGGTGGCTGGTGGCAGTTCTTGGCTTGTGCTGAATCTCTCTTTGTTCCATCTTCGTTCACCTCTCCTCTGTGCATCTGTCTCAAAACCTCCTCTGCCTCTCACCTAGGAGGATACCTGTGATTACATTTAGGGTCCACTCCCCTCCCCGCACCCCCCCCCCCCCCCGCCAAAAAAACCCAGGAAATGCTTCTCCTCTAAAGATCCTAAGTGTAATCACATCTTTTGCCATATTAGGTAATATTCTTGGGCTCTGGGGGCCACCATTCAGCCTACTACACCATCTCTGCTTCTTGCATTATCCCCACCTCCCGCCATCAATCCTTGCAGCGTGGCACGTCTGCTCCTTCTTGAGCCCCATTGTTGAGTGATTTACGATCTACTGCTCCAGGGGGCAATGGAGCACATGTGTGCCTGACAGTGGTGGCCACCCTCAGTCTCTTCGTCTGTTTGTTTTTCTTTCTTGTCAATCAGATGTTGCATTCCAAAATGCAAAATCAGAGCCTATGGTCCCACATCCATAGGGCTGTGATATACTGTATCTCCCCTTCACTGATCCATCCCATCCTTTGCCCTGCAAGAGAAATGGCCATTTTCCATGGCAACACCATCCAGACAATACGAAATACTGCAGTACTAACCCAAAATATCCTTGGTCCCAGAGGAGGAACATCAAGAAAGATTAGGAAAAGAAGCAACAAATATATTAAAGACCACTTTTATCTTCCTTAAAGCCAATGATTTCCCCTGAACTAAAATGCATTAGACACAACGTGTAACAAATGTCTAGTTCATGCAGAGCTATCAGGTCTTAGAAAATAAAACCCTGGCCGGTGAAGAATTCTCAAGGTAGGCAAGAAGTTCTCTAAGATCAGGGATTGAGGAGAAGCACAATCCAGCAACAACAATTTACACCCAGCATCAAGAGACCTGGGTTCTAATCTTAATTCTCTCACCAGTGAGTTATATACCTGGTAAAGTTGCTGTCTCTTTCTGGATCTTAGGTGACCCATCTGGAAAATGGGGTTACTGGTGTCAGCCTTGCTTGCCCCACAGGGTTATGGTGAGACTCAAATGACAGACGTAAGAATGCTTTGAAAACACCACATATGGTGTGTGTCTTCCTTCTAGCAAGCAGACAGGAGCTTGGGCTTGCTTCATATAGACCAACCTCCACTTTGGCCTTGGGATGCCTGATGCCTCCTATCCACTTTTTCCTCAGTCGGTCATTAGATTTGGAGTCTGCAGGCAAGGATATGAATCCTTGCTCTTAAAGTGTGCATGAAACTGCAGGTGAATATGACTATATTTGAACTTCAGCTTTTTCTTCAGTAGAATAGGGATTCTCATCCTTCTCCAATTTAACCACATAAAATCATGTGTGGAAAAGGCCCTTTTTGAAATTACAAAGCACTATGCAGGTTGAAGTTCATGTTATTAAGATGACTGAATGCCCATCCTCCTTCTCTTCTGATGCCCAAAGAATTGAGACAAGCCAAGGGATGTAGACCTCTTACCCATGCTGGCCCCAGGAGCTCATGGTTGGTGCCATACCCCTCCTTTACTCAGCATGACAGTGGACATGGCAAAAGGGCACACCCAAGATTTGTTTTCTTTTGTGCATCTCACCAACTAAAGTGGTATGTCAGTCAGGCATACAGAACAAAGGACTATTTCTTTCTCATGTCACAGTCTGATGCAGGGTGGGGAAAGAAGGCAGGGGCTATGACTGCTTCCATCCCGTGGCTCTGCCACACCCTCAGACCTCAGAATCCTCCAGTTTATTCTATGCATCCAGCCTGCTGATGAGCGAAGGAGAGAGTCTAGAAGACTATATGGGAGGATTTAGAGGTCCATCCTAGGGATGAGGGACATCACTTCTACCTGCACCCCACAGGCCAGAACTCAAGTACATGGCCTCATCTCACTTTAAAGCAAATGGGAAACATAGCCCAGTGATGTACCCAGCGGGAAAAAGAGAAATACGTATATTGGTGAGCCCTAGCAGTCTCGGCCAGAATGGAATCCTTTAGGATGATTTAAAGACATTTAAATTAGGATCACTTTTCCCTGGTGCACAGCCAGAGACGATAGACTAAGTCTAAAAGGTATTAGGCATTACTCAAAGCAAGTGTATGTGTGTGGACACACGCACATGCATATTCCATACCTAATGGATGGGTGAGGTTCTTAGGATTTATGCGTATATAAGTCAGTTTAAAATGTAAACACATTTCGTATAAAACCAGAGTAAGTTGTAGAGTGTATCAGTTAACGTAGGAGACTTGGAGTCAGATCGCCTTGTGCAAATCCCAAATCACCATTAACCAGATGAATAGCCTTGATAAAGTTACTTAATCTAGTGGCTTTCAAACACTATTGGATATGCATACATATATATATATATATATATATATATATATATATATATACACATACCGTATATATACTTAATACATATACATGTGTATGTATATATGAGTATACATAAATACATGTGTGTAAATGTATATATATGCTGTAATGCATATAGACCTGGTGGAGTCGACGTAATTGACTTTATGCCTAGTGATTGGTCATGACCTTCATCTGAAACAATTGACTGGATCTAATTTGTTTCAGTTTCCTCAAGGAAAAATAGGCTTATTTTGCCAAACTAATGCTCAGAAAGGACGTCACAAAGTGAGCATTTAATACTTGTCAGCAATTATTACAAGGATGCCATTTTTACGTATTTACTTTTTAAAGTTTATTTCTTTTGAGAGAGAGAGGGAGTGAGCGGGGGAGGGGCAGAGAAAGAGGGAGAAAGAGAGAATCCCAGCACAGAGTCCAGTGCGGGGCTCAATCTCACGAACCACGAAATCATGACCTGAGCCAAAATCAAGACTTGGATGCCTAACTGACTGAGCCACCCAGGTACCTGGATGACGCCATTTTTTTTTTTTTTTTTTTTCAACGTTTTTAATTTATTTTTGGGACAGAGAGAGACATAGCATGAATGGGGGAGGGGCAGAGAGAGAGGGAGACACAGAATCGGAAACAGGCTCCAGGCTCTGAGCCATCAGCCCAGAGCCCGACGCGGGGCTCAAACTCACGGACCGCGAGATCGTGACCTGGCTGAAGTCGGACGCCTAACCGACTGCGCCACCCAGGCGCCCCAACCATTTTAAATGATAGCTTGCCAAAATTCACACAACCAGTGAGAGGTAAAGACAATCCAAACAAGGAATTGTTGCCCTCTTTCCATATTAGCACAGTAGGATCATTTAATTAATATTCCTTTTTTCCTCTCTTCATTCAGCCAAACGGGAAATATTTATTTAGTGCAAAATATGCACCGGACACTGTGATAGCAACTGGGAACAGATAATGAATAATCATGGCTGCTGTTCTTATTCCGCTTGAATATCTAGAACTGTGCTGTGCAGTGCAGTGGTCATTCACCATATATGGTTATTTGCATTTACATTTCAATTAATTAAAGTAAAATTTAAAAGGCATTTCCTCAGTCACACTAGTTACATTTCCAGTGTTCAACCACCATATGTAGCTAAGCGGCTGCCATATTTGATACCACAGGTATTTCTACCATCACGGAAAGTTCTGAAGTATGATCAAAGTGCCTTGATAGGATGGGTATTTTCTTCAAACTGGGAGGATGAAGACAAAGAGAACTCATGTGAAATGGCCTTCACCTTCTGGGGAGACTTGAGGACTTATCAGACATTTCAGAATGTCGCCCATGAACGCGGCTCAGTGCAGCTCTCAGTTTGCCCTGGTCCCACATACCTGGACAGGTACTTCTGTTGTGTGAATCTCTTCAGCTCTTTGCTGAGGGAGGTATTTCTCACTCATATCTGAGCAGCGGTACCTGGATTAGAAAATAGAGCCCTATGCAGGAGGAAAGACAAAGACATGACTGATTCTAGATACAGATGTTGCTCACAGTTGGAGTCACTATCTGTGTGGCCCTGCCCAGTGGCTGGATAGAACAAATCCCTTCCTCTGAAGCAGTGAAAGCCAGACCTGGTGTTTCCCTGGGAGCATCTTGTCCACCAGAGTGAAGGGCTAAACAGTGTCCGCAGTTGAACCTTACCCGAGAAGCTTGCCGAGCATGGGGTTATAACCCCCTAACCATCACTGTGTGTCAACAGAATGACCAGATCCTGGTTCCTGTGGGAAATGAAACTTCCCTGCTCAGCCAGTGAGTTTGATCTCTGCCTGACAACTTCCATCCCTTGCTTTTAAGGGTTAAAGTCCCTGGCTATTCAGCAGCCAAACCCCACATTAACTTGGACAAATTTCCCTGGACATGTCGTCCTGATAGCTTCCTGATACACAAACCTACCAAAGCCTAGAAGCATCTATCCTGATATGCTATCCCCACCTGAAGAGAGCAACCATGTCAGGAACTACCAGGGAGCAGAAACGAATCCGATTTGGGCATGGTGACTTGGTGTGGACGGGATCCACTGTATCTAATGTAATGGAAAGAGTGAGAATTTTGGAAACAGGCCTGGGTTCAAAATCACAACAATTTATGAACCGAGAGCTTAAATAAGTTACCCATTCACTCTTACCATTAGGCCCTTGGATCTGTAAAACAAGGATCAATGTGGAAATGCAAACTGTCTGGGATTTAATGAGGTAAACAGGTGTAAAGGGGCTTACACATAGCCGGTATAGCTTTCTTGTCCCCTTCTTCTCTTCTTCCTCTCCTAGAGGCTCTCCTATCCTGGCCGTGGCTTATTCTGCCTTTGAACCAGCTCTCCCCATGTGCTCTGTTCCCCGGTCCCTACCTTTCAGACAACGAAGGGGTAGAGTGATGCAAAACCCCATCTAAGTGAGGGCTGGTGTTTCGTTGCCTAGCACAGTAAGGGGAAGCTCTGATCTGGGCTAAGACTCCGGCTGGTTTTCCGTCATTCATGTAAAGGATAAGAGCCTTTTACCTCTGACGGCAAGTTCACATGAGACCGTAGAGCTTGTGAACCAGGAAAGCAGATTATGAGAAAGGGACCCTTATGGTTTATACAAGCCGTCTGTTTATTTGGAACTCTGCAGAGAACAGACCTTTCATGTGGGGCTGAGAAACATAAATGAATTCCCCTTTGGAAGGAAGTATGAGAGGGTTGGCAGATGCATTACTAGGGGTCACGCTGGTCCTTGTTCAAGTCTTTAAACACCCAAGCCCTTTCCTACCACACGATCCTCACATATGCACCAACTCCTTCTGCCAGGCGAGTTCCTCTTCCCCCCATCCCACCCCAGTAGGTTTTTGGCCAGCCCCTAACCGACACTCATTCCTCAGCTAACAATGCCGCCAATTCAGATACTCCAATAAAAACCATGCCGCCTGCCTATTCTACCTCATACCACACGCTTTCTTCATAAGATGAAAATGTGGAATTACTATATGTGTTCATTTGCATTATTATTTGATTTGTAGCTCTTAAACTGTACTATGAGCTCCATGAGACCATGGAAACATGCTCTAAGCATGAGATCATGCTTGGCTTTTTCTCTTCTGTATACGCAGCAGCATTGTTCTGGTCTCAAGGCGTGCTGGTCCTTGACAGCAAGGCGGCCATGGTCCAGGTGTCCTTTGGTCTTTTTTGTCCACTCGCATTCTGAACTCTGAGCTTTGATATAAAAAACTTAGAAGGGGTGATCCAGGATCCAAGAGTGAATCGATGTAGGTGTTGATAGGCAAATCTGGAGGAAGATTTCATGGGATATAGAATTAATGTGTCAGATGATGACCTTGCAGGGAATTGACGATCTCAGTTAGAGCTTAGGAGGAGCAGCGTCACTGCACATCAGTGAGACTGTGTGGGGGGCAGCTTGCTAAGGGACAAGCTTGGTTTGCCTGCATTTACTAGTGGGAGAAACACATTCCTCCTGGCCGCGTCCTCTTAAACCTATGACTGGGAGTGTGCTTGACCTGATAAATATTTGTTGAATGAATGGTAGAGTTCAAATGGCCTTGAACTAAACTAAAAATTATGTATACTTTAAAAAGTCCGCGAAAATGAGGGCAGAACAGAGGTTTCACACACTTTGGCATAGATGGGAACATCCAGTCTTGCACCACCGGCTGGCTTTTTGAGGGAGGTGGGACTGGATGCTTTCTGAAGGCCTTTCCACTCAAGTCCTTTCCAATCGTATCTTACATTCATTATAAACACTGTTTCAGCGAGAAAGGGATTCTGAGTCCCAGCTGAGGAAACTAGAGCACATCTCCTTCCTGTGGAATAGAGGCATTGATGAGGCTTCTTCCAGGAGGAGTAGAGGCTCTGTTTGGGCATGCCCTGACCCAGCTTCCTCCAGTGAATTCTGAGGGATAAAGAACTATTTCTCGGAGGTGTTAATGAGGGGTGTAGATGGGAGTGAAGGGGGTGGCTCCAAAGACAAACTCTGACTCCCTTCTCCCTCAAGAGCCATTTACTTGGTGTTTGTATGTCTGGGGATGCCTCTTCAAGGAGTGCAATGGAAGTGCTGGTATTTCATGTTTTTAACTGATGACTTCTCATCAAGCTCCATCTGGGACCCAAGGAAGCCAACTTCTCCCCCATCCTTCCAGATCCAGTTCAGTTTGCTGGCTCTTCTTTTGTGATTGCTCATCTCAGCGCTTCCACACAAGGTGTTCTCTCCCTCCCCTGACGTCTTAGCATTTGCTACACCTCTTGGTCTTTCACTAGATCTTAATCACAGACAACCTCGTGGCAGCGTTTGCCTGGTTGAATCATACTGGCCAAGGGGGCTACCCACTCAGGACACTGAAGCAGACAGAAGGGTGGCCGCCACTGGTGTCCCAGTCCTCTTCCCTAGAGCCTTACATGACAGATGGTCTTTGTGGATTATGATTATGGTAAAGATTATGATAAAGATTATGGTAAAGATTATGGTAGAGATGGTGAGATTATCCTGGTTTATCTGTGCTGGCTCCAAGTAATCGCAAGGGTCATTCTAAGAGGGAGGCAAAGGGATGAAGTCAGGATACAAGATGGGGCAATGGAAGTAACGAGCTTTAAAGATGGAAGAAAAGGCCAGGAACCAGGGATATAGGTGCCTCAAGAAACTGGGAAAGGCAAGGAAACAGATTTTCTAGACCTCCAGAAGGAATGCAGCTCTGTTGACACCTTAATTTCAGCCCATAAGGTCCATTTTGGACTTCTGACTTCCTGAAGTATAAGATAAAAAATGTGTGTTGTTTTAAGTCATTAAGTGTGTGGCAATTTGCTACAGCAGCAATAGGAAAACAAATACAGACATGCTCAGCAAACACTTGTCTGCCTGGATTAAAGCCTTGTGGGACAGTCTGCAGGCTGATATGCAGTTTAAATCTATTTGGAAAGCAATGAAATGGATGTGAAATTTTCATGTAATCTATAAGGAAAGGGTGGTTGCCTAAGAGAGCCCCAGAGGCTAAGGATGCAGGCAGCCCAGCTTTCTCTAAAGAGGCTACAGACCTTAGCTGTTCCCCTGGTGCAAGGGGCACTTGGTAGTTTCCGAGCGCTTTACAAAGAGAGTCTTATGTAGCCGCTGCAAATCTGGGAAGGGGACATAGTTCATAATTTAGCTCAAAGTGGGCAAAGTCTCTGCCACTGACATCGTGTGGCCTGTCTTAGCCAAATGGGGCAGCCTCTCCTTTCCTGCTGGATGCTCTCCAGGGCTTTGGTAGAGGCAACGCTGTTATCCCTGTGGAAGAAAAAAGCCAAACTGCACTAGTGTTGAAGGAATCCAGTTCTGTCTGGCTCCCGAGTGAGATGGTGGTAGTTAAGCAGATTTCCTCCAAGCCAGAGAAGCACAACTCTGCCAGGGAAATCAAATTAAAACAGGAAGGTGGAGAAATGATCTTCATTAAAAGCATACCTGCCACACTATTTCTCCAAGCCAATTTGGCACGGAACCTGCCTCTACTGCTTTTAATAGGTGTGAACTGATGTTTTATTTAACTGTCCACCTTCTCTTGGCTCCTGATACTGCCTAGAAAAATAAAGGTTTTAAAATTTATTTCTGATTTAGCTGGCCATGAGTCCAGGCTATTCCCAGTGCTACAGCCTCGGGAAAACATTAGAAAGAATCCTCATTTTTTTTTTTTCAGAATTAGTTATTTTCATTCAAAAACTACTGAGCTCCTATGAATCACATTTGGAACTGTCTGAGCTCTGTCTTTTTTTTGAGGGCGTGTGTGTATTATTTTCATTTTTGCAATACTCTTGATTTTTTCCCCCAGGGGTTATTAATCAATTTAAATGTTCTTACTTTCTTGAACTAATTTGTGTAATTTACATTTCTCAATAAAATCTTTATTTTCATCCATTCTTCAATTTTACTAGTGTCGTATCATTTTTCAAAACGTCTTCCAATTTCCATTAAATCTGTGAATATACCTCTTTTATCTTGTCCAGTATTGTATATTTGTCTTTTCTTTTTTAATTTCTTGATAGACAAATTAGTAGATTCATCTGCTTTGCTGTATAGATCTTATAAACCCTAATTCATTGAGCTTTTAATTTATATATTTTCTTGAGATTGTCCTACTTATTCTTACAACTTTTTGAATTAAATACTAATTATTTATATCAGCTTTTGTTAAGTGATGGTGTTGTTTAAGGCTATATATATAAATCTTTCTCTGAGTACAATTTTGTGGCTGTTCAGTAAGTTTAAATGCGAAAGTTTCCTTTATTGTTATTTAATGTTTTAATTAAGATATTGACATTCTATTTGACCTGACGTGTTTATTAGAGTTAAAATATTTCAGTTTGTGAATTATTTGTACCTGTGTTATTTCTCTTCTTGGAGCCTTGTGGTCAAAGAGGATGTGGAGTTCTTTGGCATTTAATTAGAATTTTCTTCACATTTTATATAATCAGCTTTTTAAAAAATGGAGTGTTTACACATAACAAGTATATATTTTTATCAGATATGGAGTTTGATATATAGAACTTGAAATGATACACATCATAACTCTATTGATTATATCATTCAGAATAGGTATATTCTCCGGAGAACATTAGTTTTTCATATTTGACTTGAAACAGTATTTAAAGTTCTCATTCCCATTGAGGTTCAGTAAAATTTTCCTTGCCTTTTAAACAAATTTTTATTTTATATAGTTTATTTTATGCATATAGTAGAAGATTGATACACACACAGTGTGTCATGTCTTCATCGTTAAAATAGGAATCTCTCTGTCCTATTTAATCCTTGGATTTTGTGGGTTTTTTTTTTAAATGTCTATTTATTTTGAGAGAGAGAGCACATGGATGCATGTGAGCAGAGAAGGGTCAGACAGAGGGGGAGAGAGAGAATTCCAAGCAGGCTCCACTCTCAGCGCAGAGCCCAATATGGGGCTCAGTCTTGCAAACCGAACCATGAGATCATGGCCTGAGCCAAAGTCAAGAGTCAGACGCTTAACCGCCGAAGCCACCCAGGTGCCCCTAATCCTTGAATTTTGAATTCCACTTTGCAAGATGTAACTCTTGAACCTCTGGTTCCTCCTGTTTTAGTTGTATATGGTTTTGTTTCACTTTTCACTTATCTGTGATGTATTTGCACATCATTTTGGTTTCAGCCTTAATAAATACCTGTTTTCTCAGCATGTGTTTTGTAGACTGAAGTTATGTCTTTTTTTAACCCCAATCTGGGAATTTTTCTTTGAATAGGTAAATTATCAGTTTACATTTAGGCTTATAAAATATATGTTTGATATTATTCTGTTATCTTATGTTTCTGCTCTCTTCTCTTCTCTTTTCTATGTTGTGCTATTCCTTCCTTCCTGCCTATTAAAAAATATATTTACTGTTCCCCATGATTTGCATTTGCTTGTGTATCTTTTGCTATATATTCATGATCCTTGTTGGGTCTTTTTTTTTTTTTTTTTTTAAGGACTGTATGCTCTTTCTTCTGGTTGTGAATATTTGATGTGTTTAACTAATGTGCCCAAACTTCTAATGGAATTGAGACAGTGAATAACATTGATATTTTCCTTATTAAAGGTGCAGAAATTCAACCTTTTAAACTTTGCTGTCTGGGTTTTGTTATTATATTCCTGTGTGGTTCTCTTAGCAAAATTATTATTGCTACATTAAATTATTAAATTATATTTCAGTTATTATTTTCTCTTATGAAGAATTAGATACCCAGTCTTCTCCTTCAATATATTTGGCAAAATTACTTGAGCCCAACTAGTGTTTCCATACATTAGATGTCCAGCATTAGCTTTTCCCAAATATTCTTTATTCATGACCTCTTTATTTTGATTAGTCTCTTAATTGGTTAGACTCTTTCCTCAGGAAGGTTTCTCAGGAAGTGCTATGCTTCAGTCTTTGGGTTTTTCTTTCTGTTGTCAACACCCATGAATAGAAATTTGGCTGCATATAAAAATTCTTGGTTTCCATTCTCCCACCGCTTTAAAACTCTACAGATATTGTACCGTTTCCTTCTGGAATATTTTGTTTTTGAGGTTTGGCTTTGAGGTCAGTCTGATTGTTTTCCTTTGTAAGTTATTTTTGCCTCGTTCCTTGTAGCTTTTTTTTCCTTTATTTTTGAAATGTGAAAGATTCTTTAGGACGTGTTGTGAAGCTTAGTGAAAATTTCAATAAATTACGGTAAATTCTTTCAGTCTGTAGATTGAAATCTTCATAAACTCCAGGGATGTTTTCTTCTGTTGTGTCTTTGATTGTCCCATTTCTTCTGTTGACCTCTTCAAGTCCACTTGTCACTTGCATGATTATTTTCTGTCTATTCTCCACATATATTTCTGTTTTATAGTGTTTTGTGATTTTCCTTTATAGTTTAGGTGTTTTTGTTTTTGTTTTGTTTTGTTTTGTTTTGCAGGCCTACCCTCCATATCCTTGATTCCATTGCTGTATTATTAATTCCTACCTTTCCTGGATCTTATGCTATTTAAATGCAATGGCATTATCATATTACCTTTTATTATTTCTAATAACTCTCTCTTTAAAAAACTGAATCTACTAATAATCTCCCTTTTAATTTGTTACATAGTTTATTTTCCTTTTCCTTGAAAGTGTGATGCAGTCCGTCTTTTTCTTACAGTTTCTTATTAATTTCATTTTCATTTCTGGGGTGTGCATTTACCACCGCGGGATTTTTACATGGGTCTTGTGTTTGCTAGTTTGATTCGTTTTACTGGTCAACATTTTTTAATGTGAGAAACTTTCTGGCCTTGCTATTTGCCCAACTAAAGTGAGTTTCTCTTGTTTCCATTTTCAGTGTACTAGCACACCATTTTAACCTTCCCTTTATATTTAATCTGGGGTCCTGTGTGTTGGCTTGAAATGATAGGTTTAGCCGTTCAGGAGTCCATGGGTGAGGAAATCAAACCATGGGCAGCTGAAGAGCTTGGTGTGTAAATTCGGTCTGTAGTATCTGAATAACTGTCCCAGGGTTGTTTTTGCTTCGAACTGTATTTATCCATATTAGAAGGCTTGTCTGGGTTGCAGAGTCAGGCTACAAAGTCATGTTAGAGAGAAAAACATCTGGTATGACTGTGCAATCTTCTAACCTAACTGTTGGGTTTATAGGGTACATTTGACCTCAGTCAGAAAAGAAAATCTGTGTGTTTAGTTTTTTGCCTATGGCCAGTTCAATCTTCGTTTTAATAAATTGGGGGTTTGAGACTTTACAAAATTATTATAGGGGCGCCTGGGTGTCTCAGTTAGTTAAACATCCGACTCTTGATTTTGGCTCAGGTCATGATCTTCTGGGTTGTGAGTTCAAGCCCCGTTTCAGGCTCTGTGCTAGCAACATGGAGCTTGCTTGGGATTCTCTCTCTCCCCACTCTCTTTCCCTCCCCTGCTCATGCTGTCTTTCTCTCCCAAATTAAATAAACATTTAAAAAATAAAATAAAAAATTATTATATAGAATCTCCTCATCTTCCCACAACACTTCATAGATCTCTTGGCAAGAGAGATCTTGTCAACACCCAAGGGGGTGGGTTGTCAGCCTCTGATGATTCATTTCAATTTGGACCAGATTGTATCTAACACATATTTCTCAGGGCTTCATAATATAAAGTAGGGATCGTTTCTTTGATGTAGCAGTAATAAAGTATTTTTCTCTACTTTGCTTCTTTTTGTTTTTGGGGGGCAGTTTACGGGAGAAGGTTTTGTGAACCTTCATTTACGTTACCATCTTTGCCAAAAATTCTCCATGGGATTTTGCTCGTTACTCTTTTTTAAAGTTTATTTATTTATTTTGAGAGAGAAAGATAGCATGCGTGGTGGAGGGAAAGAGAGAGAGGGAGAGAGAGAGAATCTCAGGCAGGCTTCGCACAGTCAGCATGGAGCCCAATGTGGGGCTCAGACTCACAAACCTTGAGGTTATGACCTGAGCCAAAGTCAAGAACCCGATGCTTAACTGACTGAACCACCCAGGTGCCCCTATTTTTTCTAATGTTTGTTTATTTATTTGTTTATTTATTTATTTATTTATTTATTTATTTTTGAGAGAGAGAGAGAGAGCAGTGGAGGGGCAGAGAGAGGGGCAGAGAGAGGGACAGAGAGAATCCCAAGCAGGATCCATGCTGTCAGCCCAGAGCCTGACACAGGGCTCAAACTCACGAACCTTGAGGTCATGACCTGAGCTGAAATCAAGAGCCTGACACTTAACAGACTGAGCCACCCAGGAGTCCCTGCGCATTGCTTTGCTAATCAGCTATTAACACAATAATCTCTAGTGCCTTCACTCTTCTCTTAACTGAAACTCAATGCCTTTTCCTTTCCCTTGACTAACAACTGCCTCCCTTCTATGTCTCCACATTTCACATGTCACACAAGACCCTAACAGAGTCTCGCTTACTAGGTGAAATCTTTCTTGAACCCCACATCTTGTGTTCATTTCTCCCCCCTCCAACATCTTACGTTATAATCGTGTGTGCCTGGAACATACAAAGGTATAATATCTTTCTGTGTGCTCTCTACTGTCTCCCGGCTATATTTTAATTGCCCACCATAATGCTTTGCACATAATAGGTTGAGATAAATTTTTGATGCTTCCTAAGAAACAGCTTTTGAGCAGGTAAAAGAAAAACTGTCTTTTCAGATCCCTCTCCAGTAATGACCCTTGCTCAACTCTTCTTAATCTGACCACCCGGATGAGTTCAGTGTCTAGAAAATAGTCTTCATTGCTCCAAAGTTTATTTGGTTTTAAAATTTTCTCTGAAATCTCAATTTAAAGGGTCATCCGCAGGTCAACTGTTTAAATATCTCCACCAGCAATGTAAACAGTGAATCAAATTACCTATTCACTCAGGAGCCCCTTAATTTCTTCTACCCCTTCATCACGCCTTTGCTTTTTATTGTTCTCACTCATTTTATCCCTGTGGCAAGAAAAGTTAAATGAGACAGAAAAAAAAAAAAATGCAGCTGATTAGGGCAGATGAAAAGAGCCCAGGGAACTATCTTCCTAGGCCCCATCAAGTCTTTACAACAGATCAATTTTATTTTCCATAGACAGCCTGGCACCTGAGGTATGGGTGACTTTAAAACCTCATATGTTTTTGCTTTCTGGCTCAGCTTCAGGTTTCTAAGGCCAAATTGAGTAACGGCAAAGAATAAGGAAGAAGCAACATTTTTTCAAGTATTAATACTTTTCTGATTTCCTATACCTCACTCAAAGATCTCTCAATAAATCATTTCTAGGGGTTTTTCAACGTGATGGCCCCAAGGGAGCTGATGATTCATAGCAAGATCAGTCAGAGAGGGAATAGAGATGGTGAACATAACTCTATACTCTATTTGCAACACACACACGCACGAGATCAACAGTGTAAACCAACTTCTCAGTGACCTGATGAGTCAGGACCAATCCTAAGATTACTGCTACTGGCTTTGGGATCCCTTTGGTAGTTTGCAGGCACCTGCTACTCTTGCACAGAAAATATTTGGGAATATACATTCAGCCTTTCTTTGTCTGTCCCAGCCAAAGGCCTGCATTAGGATCTGGCACTCTTCAGAAATTGTGTGCCCAGGGTGTTGAGCACGATCTTTTCTCAGATGAGGGAGGAGGTGAATGAGACCACAAACTGGTGATGCTCACATGTGGAGATAAGGCCTGGAGCTTCTGATGGCGCAGCCAGCAGAGAATCTCAAAACCCCATGGACAAACTGCGTGTGGAAAAACCGCAGGCTCAGGGTCCACCATTCACCACTTATCAACAGCCTATCAACAGCCACTATGCTGAGGCTTCAGGTGCTCGCACTGGCTAGAGGAGAGAGGATATACAAGGAACTACAGCCTATAAATAGCATGTACGAGGTAAAGTCTCATCAGATGTATGTGTATGTAGCCATAAGTGAAATTACGTTCTGGGGAAGAAAATATGCAAAACAAATAGAAAAACAAGTCTCGGGTGATGAAGTAGGGTTCCCCACCCAACCAGAGAATGTCATTGTCCTTCCTGATCAGTGGCTAAAAGTTTCTGTCTCAGTATTTCTGGGACCCCCTCAAATGGACAAGGTCATTATCAGGGGGCTCTGGAGAGATGATAAGGAAAGTAGGAGCTCCCCAGTGACTGATTCCTGAGATTGTGGGAGGGGGAATCCGATTATGGCTATTTTGGTGTTCGCCTTCTACCCTTCCAGGCAAGACTTGACTTAAATATCCCAGGAAGGTCATAGGGCAGCAATTCCAATGGAGCTGAAGATGATGTGTCAGAAGTAAGGAAGAAATCAGATTTCAACAATTTGGAGCAATAAAGTGTGGCCTCTGCTAAAATAGGCAGGTTGAACAGGTCAGGGCAGTCACACCGAAGATCTCTTGAGCAACAACATCTGGGATATGTCATGTGCTCAAATGTCCTGGAACAGTGGAACCCTTCTGAGGCTCAGTAGATGAGTTAGAGGTGCTGACATATTCCCATCTTCATGGCTTGCTGTTATTATTATTTATCAGTTCTCCTTTCAATTGAACGCTCCTTATTAATACTCATTATCTCTTGCTTTCCCCCTTTTCCTGTTTGTTTCTGCTTGTACATTTGCCTAGAGTGGTAATTCCCAAGTCTGGTTTCCAGACCAGCAGCATCAGTATCACCAATGCAAATTATCTGGCCCCACATCAGACTTACTGAATAAGAAACTCTGGGGCTGGGTCTCAGCAGCCTGTGTCTTAATAAGTCCTCCAGGTGATTCAGATGCCTGCTAAAGTTGGAAAACCACTGGCTGGGAACTGGGGTTATCCTAGGCAGTAGAAGATCGTAACTCTCAGGAAAGGAAGCCTGCCTGAAGGTGTCAATGAATATTTATCAATGGACTTTCTGATATTGCCTGTGGTGGAGACTGCTAGTTGCCTTCCAAATATTTGTTTTAATCTTTCCCTCTAACTTCCATAATTTCTCACAGTAAATTTGACCTTTAGCTAGGGACACTGTTCCCTGACTAAAGACAACATTTCCTGATGTCCTTTGCAGCTAAGAATGGTCATCTCAGTTTTGACCAAAGGTCAGCAAGTAGATGGATCATGTGGAAGAGAGCATGCTTTTCCAACTCTCTTTGTCTATCCTGCTACTTGGAAATGAATGTGATGGCTAGAAATATGGCAACTCTCTTGGACCAAGTGGACAAAGACTATATCCGGGGTTTTGGAGGAACTGTAAGTAGGAAGGAACTTGGTCCCATCCAAACAACTTTGGAACTATGGTATGGGTCTTGGACTTAACCTACCTCCAGCTTCTCATACGTGACAGAGAAATACACCTCTACCTTATTGGAATTACTCTTTTCTGGGTCCCTGTTACTTATAGACAAATATGAATGTGCAAAACAATGCCCCTTCTTGTACTTCTGCTTCCCCAGTCCTTAAAAAAGAGGAGGTGATTTCATATTACTTTGCTAGTTGCCTCACAGTAATGCAGAGCATTTGGCAGAAAATTGTCTAATTCATCCATACAGTTTGGGTTTAGCTTATTGACTGTTAAATGAAGCAGTGGATAAAAGTAAAAATAATTTCCTCATAGGTTACTTTTCATTCTGCAATGCAGCACAGGTTGCCTTGACACATACGGGAATATTTAGTTTCTCAAAAAAGGACGACAGTTGTTTTGACTAACAGATGAACAAATCAAGGCTGAGGACATTTTGGTAACTTTTTTTGAGATGACGTAACTGTACTATAAGCTCCTTGGGGGTAAGGATTGTGTCTTATGTCTTGCATGCCTATAAAAAATGCTTGGGAGACAGTATGTCTTCAATAAATTTTGTTAAATGAGTTCATTAAATAAGACAGAATTAGAACCAAGGGCACCTGAGTGGCTCAGTCAGTTAAGCATCCAACTCTTGGTTTTGGTTCAGGTCATGATCTCACGGTTCATGGGTTAGAGCCCCTCAGGGGCTCTGGGCAGACAGCAAGGAGCCTGCTTAGGATTCTCTCTGCCTCTCTCTACCCCTCTACCTGCTCACATGCTTTCTCTCTGTCAAAAATAAATAAATAAACATTAAAAAAAAGAGAGAGAGAGAACTAGGGCCGAATTCAGTCAATCAATTTCAGTCAGATAAATCAAGAAGAGATGAATTCTGGTGACTTTCTAAACTGAGTTTTAGCCTTAACTTAATTTTAATTTGGAGTACTGGGGAAAAGGAGAAAGAAATAATAGGAAATGCAGAATTTCCAAGAGAATGGATCTGGTAATTTTATTATCATAACAGTTGAGGATCTCTTTTTTGTCTTAGTTTTGCCTGTAGTAAGCTCTGGTAATTGAGATGTTTCCAGAAGATTTGGTCTAAATTTTACTTGTTTAGTCAGACGCTACTCTTTCACTTTTTTTTTATTGTGGATTGTGTCAAGAAGAAAAAGACATTTTGATATTATTCGTCTCATCCTTAATCCCACCTAAGCCAGCCCCATTGTGGAACTTTGTCATTAGCCCATTCCTCTCTCTCCGTCCCTTTGTAGGGTGAATTTCCCTTCATTTGGAAATTCCTTCATTGATGTGACACTGTGCCAAGATTGTGAGCCCAAATCTTTAGTTCTAACTGGTAGGCTAGTTGAGAGATATCTGGTTTTTATTTTATTTTATTTTATTTTATTTTATTTTATGTTTGTTTTTGAGAGAGAGACAGAGACAGAGAGAGACAGAGAGACAGAGTGCAAGCAGGGGCAGGGCAGAGAGAGAGGGAGACACAGTATCTGAAGCAGGCTCCAGGCTCAGAGTTGTCAGCACAGAGCCCAATGTGGGGTTCAAACCCAGGAACTGCAAGATGATGACCTGAGCCAAAGTTGGACAGTCAACCAACTGAGCCGCCCAGGTCCCCCTAGAGGTATCTAGTTTTAAATGCTGGCTTTTAGCTCCTAGCTTTGTGTCTTTGGATGAGGTATTTAACCTCCTTGGATCTCTTTCTCCTCATTTTTAATGTGCAAATAATTATACCACGTTCACAGGGTTGGTGTAAATATAAACTAAAAAATATTTTGAATTACTGATTAAGGAATTTTTTTCAGCTTCCTTAACGTGAGCAAGACCCAGAGACTCCATGTTGATAACATTTATGCCTCTGGAGATGTGTTTTCTCCTTAAGGATTTATCACTAATTTCTACTGCCACCACCACTACTCACTTTTAATTAATGCTTAAGCCTAAACTCATAGGCTAAAATATTTTTAAACAACCAAATAAAAGAGGAGGGGGGAATGTAGCATAAAAAATAATGTGCAATTGCCTCTAATGGTCTAGCTCATCTGTCTTCATACACATGCCCATACTTGTTCAGTGTCCACCAGTTGCCAGACACGGTGTGAAGTCCTTGGCTGCTAAAGCTCATGGACGCACAGATCTTTGATCTTATGGAGCTCGTGCTCTGATTGTCTCCCTATCTCATTTTCAACCTGTCCTTTGGGGGAGGGATCATCATTTTCCTACCTTCTGGAAATACAATACAAGTAGAGACTGAAGAGAATGAAGGACAGGGGAAGGAAATTTCCTTTCTCAGTAGTTTCAGACGGGTTCCAGTTTGCTTTCTTTTTATTTTTGATTTTTTTAGATTTTTAAAAAAAATATTTACTTATTTATTTATTTTGAGAGAAAGAGAGAGAGATATCAGGGAAGAGGCAGAGAGAGGGAGAGAGAATCCTCAGCAGGTTGCCACGCTGTCAGCACACAGCCCGATGGGGGTCTTGATCTCACAAACTGTGACATCACGACATGAGCTGAAATCATGACCTGAGCCAAAATCAAGGGTCAGGCGCCCAACAGAGTGAACCACCCAGGTGCCCCCCCCCCCGCCCCGTTTGCTTGCTAAATCTGCCTCTTACACTGATAACTTGACATTCAGAAAGTCTACTTGACTCAGGTAGAGACCCACCCTCAACCAAAGGCTACTCCCTATATTTTACAATTGTCATGTCAGAACACAGCCAAAAGTAGAACCACAGGTTATTTCCATTACATGTCATCCTGAGCTCACCATGTAACCCAAATAATGGATTTTAGTTCCATTGCTCATAAGAAATTAGAATCCACATAACTTTGCTTTGGAGTCCTGGTCTACCATCTGGTCTACTTGAACTCTCTGGGTTAGCTTAACTGGGCTACGTATTGTCCCTTCATCAAACTGTTATTATTTTTTTTTTAATTTTTTTTTGTAATGTTTTTTATTTATTTTTGAGACAGAGACAGAGCATGAACGGGGGAGGGGCAGAGAGAGAGGGAGACACAGAATCGGAAGCAGGCTCCAGGCTCCGAGCCATCAGCCCAGAGCCCGAGGCGGGGCTCGAACTCACGGACCGCGAGATCGTGACCTGAGCCGAAGTCGGATGCTCAACTGACTGAGCCACCCAGGCGCCCCTCAAACTGTTATTTTTGTTCACATATTTATTTCCCTACCCACAAATTCTCTCGTTTTTTATCTACTTTTTTCTTTCTTCTTCCGTCAAGATCAGCTCAATGTTTACTCCTAGGAAGACTTTCTAAACTGTCAGTGTGGTAGGACCACATCCCGCTCAGGATTTGTGATCATATCGCTTGGTCAATATTTATTTATATTGTTGCATACTGCGGTTTATCTGTTATGGTTAAGACTTATTTGTCCAAATGGACTATATCCTCCCTGAAGGCAGATGACGAGTATAGGGCCAAAAGAGCAATACATTCTCAATAAATTTTATTTATTGATGTTGAAAATAAATTCTTTAAAAATTTTTTTTAAAATATTTTATTTTATTTTTGAGAGAGAGAGAGAGAGAGAGAGAGAGAGAGAGAGAGAGAACGAGCAGGGGAGGAGCAGAGAGAGAGGGAGACACAGAATCCAAAACAGGCTCCAGGCTCTGAGCTGTCAGCACAGAGCCTGACGTGGGGCTCGAACTCACAAACCGTGAGATCATGACCTGAGCCGAAGTCGGACGCTCAACCGACTGAGCCACCCAGGGGCCCCTGAAAATAAATTCTTAGAGTGTTGTATGGTGACAGATGGTAGCTACACTTGCGGTGAGCACAGGATATAGTATATGGAGCTGTTGAATCACTATGCTGTACATCTGAAGCTAATGTAACATTGTTTGTCAATTACACTTCAAAAAATTATAATAGCTCCCCCGAAAAAACTACATAATTAGAGATGGTCAAATATCCATCACAATCAATTGACTTCTTGTCCTACAATAGAGTATTATATCCACAGATATGAATAAACGAGAGCTGCATACAAGACAATGGATAAATCTTAAAATATTGAGCGGAAAAATTAACATCAGAGATGACCTACAATTTGCAACCATTTTTATAAAGCTCAAAAACAAGCAGGAGCAAACAATATGCTGTTTGGAGAACATATATGTGATAAAGATGTAGTGAAAATAATGTTAGATAGCCATCAACACATAATGGAGGACAATGGTTGCCTCTAGGGCAGGGATGCTGGGAGTATGGGAAAGAAGGGAAGATACAGATAGAAGCAACAGTTTTAATAATGTTCTAATTCTTAACATGGGTGGTCAGTCCAGGATGTTCATTTTGTTTGTGTGCATTAGTACTTCAATGCTATTTATGGCATATATTATTTGTATATGTCAGTCGCAACATAATACCTATTTTTTAGAAGGAAAAAAATCCACTGGCGAGACTTAACAAATTGGAGATAGTGTCTATTAAAGATAGAGCAATAGGGGAGCCTGAGTGGCTCAGTTGGTTAAGCATCTGACTTGATTTCGGTTCAAGTCATGATCTCACAGTTCATGGGTTCAAGCCCTGCCCTGGGCTCCACGCTGACAGTGTGAGAGAGATTCTCTCTCTCCCTCTCTTTTTTCCCCTCCATCCCCCCTCTCTCAAAATAAATAAATGAACAAACAAAAAGAGCTGTAGACAATATCCAATCTGAATAAGACAGTGAAAACAAAACAAAACAACCCTCCCCTAGCAGAAACTTAGTGATGTGTGAACCAACGCAGCATTAAGAGGTCTCACCTTCTTAGAAGAAGAAGAGAAGAGAGAGGAGAAGAAGAGAGATAATGGAGCAGAAAAAAAAGATATGTGAAGAAATAATGGTCGAAAATTTGCCCAGTTTGGTGAAAGACATAACTTTAAAGATCAGGAAACTCCATGAACTCCAAGCAGGATAAATACCAAATCAAAATAAGTAAAAATAACCATATGCTGTATTCAAAATGCTGAAAACCAAAGGAAAAGAGGAAATGTCATTGAGGTAGTACCATTATTCGTCTGTATCAGCATGTTACTTTTTGGAAACTCAGATTTTGGGTATCAGGGCTGAGAGGGAAGGGCGAACACAGCTGCTAAGAGTATGGATGCAGTTGTGTGTCTCTCTTGGTATTCTCTCCTATTCCTACTTCACCGCTTCTTGTTCTCCAGTTTACAACATGGCTCTGGGACAAAGTCAATTTGCTACATCCAATAGGTAGTCTGTTCTCATCAATTATCATAAGTAAGGGGGGAAAATACCAGAATTCAGAGACGTCATGACGTCTTCCCTGTCTGATCTCTGCAAGAACGAGGTTAACATCCAGGTGTTTCACAGGATCCCTGGAAACCCTCAGTTTATCATGGGGCATTCATCTGGATCCTAGGAATTCAGGGAGTGTCCGTCAAATTAACCTCTTGTGAGGAGAACCAGGAAATATGGGGTCTGGCCATACTCAACCTTTCCCCAACTCCTAAGCCACAATGACATCATAAATCTTACTCTGCCTTTCCTTGTTTTCTTCATCACTCCAGGCCTTTCATTCTCCAAATTCTTAATAATTCTAGCAACACTTTTCCTTCCCATATGGCTGTATGGTACTTAATGGCTGACACTGAGTGGGTTGAAAAGGCCCTGAGGGGCCGGAGAGGGTCCAGTGACTGGCATGACCATGGCAGAGTGTAGCAGAGCTGGAGATGGGAACCAGGGGGTGAGTGGGGCCAGAAGGAAGCAGAAACCAACCTCCTCACAAGATGCCGGCCTGTAGCCCAGGGGGGCTTATTGACTTTGCTTAAATCTTCATATCAGCATTGGGTATTGGGTCCAAAGTTCTACTTCTTTGAATATGCATATTATGAATTTTATCCCCCATTGTTGTCATGACCGATGTGTCAGCTTCTGTGAATGTTTACGGGCGGGGCATGCAAAGCAGAGGAGAACTTTCATTGTGAGGGCACACCCCAGGGCAGCTTATACTCACTTCCCCTCACCTAATACTTCCCAGAAGCACACTTTCTTCTTTCCCCCACCTTGTCAACCACTCCCCTCTTCTGCCCAATGGCTCGCCTCCACCACCCTGAGTGAATGCTTCTTTCAGCGAGGGGAGTTTTCCACCTGGTTGACTTGATGAAAGCTTTATGAGTTGACATTGTGAAAAAAGAACAAAGTGAAGTCTGTGTGTGTATGTGTGTGTGTGTGTGCAAGGGCAGGGGTTGCAGCAACTAAAAAGAGCTGCTGAAAACTTTATTACAAACTAAGAGATGTTAGAAGCAATAAATCACTCATGTGTCTGCCACAAGGCAACAGAAAACAGGGCTGGCTTTCAGGAAGATTGGACATGGATGTACCTCTTCTGCTAACAGGGGTCCCATTTCCCCTTGCAGCTGGCCTGGGCATTGTTGCAGACCTCTTCCTTTTTCCAGTTCTCACTCTTTTCTTAACCCAAAGAATAAATAAAATCACTAGAAAAGCATGGCATAAAAGGAAAAGCCATTAGCTGCCTGGGATGTAGGGCTTTTAGTCCTCCTCCCCCCACCTCCCCGGCCTGCCTGCTGTGGGAAGGTTAAGAGATTAGGCAGTAGGCAAGCTTCCTCAATCAGCTGTAGGTTTTTCGATTTGTTTCCATGGGCACGTGAGCATGCAAGCGGGCTTCTTGTTGTTGAGTCTTCTTAATTTTTTTTCTTAATGGGGAAGACAAAAACACTTTGCCCTTACATCATGGCAGGCCCCTTCCAAAGAACACCAGTCTTCCTCATGACCTTCACCCAGACTTTGAAACAATCCATAGAAGTGATCGAGAGAGAGTGCCACACGCATTATTCTCCTACTCATCTGTCACCCCTTGACGTGGTCCCATCTCTTCCCTTCAGGCTTCTGGAGAGATCAACACCAAGGAAGATTTACTCAGCTGATTACAAGGGACCAGGGGTTCTGTTCAACGTTCCTCTGTAGCTCATTCTCCAGAAAAGTTCTAAGCTTCCCTGGACGCCAATACTCTCATCCCATAGGGCTCTGGTTCTGTACATTAACTAACCCACCTGTTTAATTAAACAAGGAAGCCATTAGACTGAGATGGCTTTTGTGCCTTAAGAGCCCACAAGAGTAAATCAACGCCTAAGCCTGAAATGGCTCAAGGTTAAGAAATCAAAACCTAAGGGCTGCCAGTCACAAACAGCCAACCAGACTTTTCCAAATAAGGCAAATGCTTAAGCTGTAACCAAATCAGATCATTTCCTTGCTTTGCTTCCACATCTTCATTATAAAATCTTTCCCCTAGTTCCTGTCTTTAGAGCACTTCCCACCATTTCCACTTTGCCTTATCCGATTCAAAATGATTTTTGCTCAAATAAACTCTTAAAATGTTTCATATGCCTCAGTTTACCCTCCAACACACCTCAGGCTTTCACCCTTCTCAATCCCTTCAAATCTTACTCACTTGAATTTAAATAAATAAATTTATTTATAAATAAAAAAGAAACTAAAAGGGGAAAAAAAAGGAAAAAAATCCTTTCCTAGTGTGCTTGCCATTAGGAAACTGGTATGTGTTCATATTCTTCTCTGATTTCTTCAATTTCCTGTGCTAGCTGAAGACTGGCTGCCCACAGGGCACGGTGCTCTTAAGTGGGGGCTGCTTTTTTCCTCCCAGCAGAGCCTTGGGCTTGACTACGAGCCACCTTCCCCACTTTGCAACTTGCAGGCATTTGTTTTTACCTGCCCTTGGAAGCACACACCATCTGCCCTTCAGTTACAGACTGTGCTCTGGGGTTTCCATTTTCATTCCTGAAGATTTAGCACTGCTTCCTCCCTGCCCCTCCCCCACCAGGGGGGGCTCCCCTCCCCCACTGCTTTTGTTTTCATTCTTGGTCACTTCAACTTTAAGGTATGAATATCCATCTAGAACCCTGGCCTCTTGGTTCCTTATCATCCTCCTCAATATGGAGGCATCTCTACTCCCTTTCAGCCACACACTCCCTTGGTCATGGCTTAGTCTTTATCATGATCAAGGATAGTACTATCCCCCAATCTTGGCATCCAGCCTCCCACCCTTTGATCACCACTTCCTTCCACTCTGCTTGTTTCTTCTAAGCAACTTAATTCCAACAAGTCTTTGGGTTAATGAGGATTGCCAATTTACTGAGCCCAGTGCTCTTTTCACTAATTCTTTTTTTTTTAATATTTATTTATTTTTGACAGAGAGAGAGAGACAGAAGCATGAGCGGGGGAGGGGCAGAGAGAGAGGCAGACACAGAATCCGAAGCAGGCTCCAGGCTCCAAGATGTCAGCACAGAGCCCGATGGGGGACTCGAACTCACGGACTGTGAGATCATGATCTGAGCCAAAGTCGGACGCTCAACAGACTGAGCCAACCAAGCGCCCCTTCACTAATTCTTTAGAGCCCACCACCCACAGTAAACTCATTTTACTGTTACCAGCTTAGATTCCAGGGTCCATCACTGCAATTACTTTCTTGTATGCACCCTTAATGCCCTTGCCTTCTCTCCCTTCATAATATTAACCCAGCAACACCCAACCCTGAGGCGGTTCTACTTTATCCGTACTCCAAGCACTTCTGATTTTGTGCCTGATTTTACATTGATATAAAATAGGCCCTTACTCTTTGGCTAAAGATCTGTAAAGGAAGGGGAAATACAAAACTATTACGGGTTCTGGAAGAAGTGAGTGGCTCTCTCAACTGGCATTTCCCAGATATCTTTAAGGAAATGGACACCTCAGGAAAAGACTCTCCTTTGGGTTAAAGGGCCACTGAAGTCTTTGAGTTAAAAAAGAGACATAATTGTAATGGAGAGAAGAGCCTATCCTTGGACAAGATATGGGCCTAACTCAACCACGGCTAGGGACAATTTTTTTTGTTTTTAATATTTTTTTTAAGTTTATTTATTTTTGAGAGAGAGAGAGAGAGAGAGAGAGAGAGAGAGGAAGGGAGACACAGAATCTGAAGCAGGCTCCAGGCTCTGAGCTGTCAGCACAGAGCCTGACATGGGGCTCGAACTCACTAATGGTGAGATCAGACCTGAGCTGATATCGGACACCTAACCAACTGAGCCACCCAGGCGTCCCCAATTGTAATGTTTTTTTAATATAATTCAAAAGAAAAATACATGCTCATTGAAGAACACTTACAAAAAAATTACATATACATATTTATTTACATATATGTGTGTATATATATATATATATATATAGTGCCAAAAATCACCCATAATTCCATCGCCAGAGATACCCATTGTGTCTCTACAACATGTATTGTATGTTGTACGGCCATAACACTTACAAATATAATATTTATTTATTTATTTATTTACTTACTTTTATTTATTTATTTTTTAATATATGAAATTTATTGTCAAATTGGTTTCCATACAACACCCAGTGCTCATCCCAAAAAGTGCCCTCCTCAATACCCATCACCCACCCTCCCCTCCCTCCCACCCCCCATCAACCCTCAGTTTGTTCTCAGTTTTTAACAGTCTCTTATGCTTTGGCTCTCTCCCACTCTAACCTCTTTTTTTATAAATATAATATTTAAACCAATGCTACAATGGAAATCATTTTTGTGGTAGTCTCATAAAAGACTGCCCAGTTTCTTTCAAAACTTTTCTGACGCCCTCTAGAGACCCTAAAAAAAATGGTAAATGAACCAGAGTGAGTGACTCTTCACTGGACAATTTTAAAGGATGCAGTAGAGTTTGGTTCAGAACTTTGACATCTGAAAGTGCCATTTGTAGCTAGTGTGAACGGAACACTGACCCAGCCAAGTCCATCATGGAAAGGGAACTTATGGGAGAAAATTCTTCAGAGTCAAGAAGAAAGCTGAAGTTGCTGGAGAATGTAGTTCCTTTTTGACAGGAGATTTATTTTTATTATTACCAATTCATCCTGTAATTGTTATTACAGTTACAACCTCCATTCACCTTTCAAGTGTGAGGTTGGGTTACAAGGTCTCACTAAATGCCAAGTGCAAAGCTAAATCTTAGATCTTTTTGTTTTGTTTTGTTTTGTTTTGTTTACAGAACCAGTGCTTTTCTGTGACACACCTGCCTCACTGGATTAACACATGACAACTTCCAAATTGCATTTGCCCATTTTATCTAATTTAATTCTTACAGAAGTTCTTTAGTTATGCATTACTTATCTTGGGTTCTGTCTGATAGGAGCGTCTGAGACCTGTTACATTAAGTGCAAGAGTAAGCCAGTGACCTTCCATTTTATGTCAAGAAAAACTCCCTTCCACTATTAAAAAAAAAAAAAAAAAAAAAAAAAAAAAAGAAAAAAAAAAGCAATGTGCACAGGACATGTGGATTATCTCCTAAAACTCTGTTCAAGGTTTATCCTTGGCTCTCTGCCAGCTCTCCCAATTCTCCAACAGAGCCAAGTTACCCCTGGAACAGCTCTCTTAATCCAAATGTCTGTCACTGTCCCTTCACTCCCAACTTCCCTGCCCTGTAATTATCAGCACAGCCAAATTGCCAAGCAAGGTTTTCTACAACCCTCATTCAAGGCCCCTCCCTCCTCCTACACAGGGTCAGGCTGTTGTGCTCCATGTTAGCTCCGCCTGCCTTCACCCTGTTCCTGGTCTCTGGGGCCCTCCTCTCTGGGATGCATTTTGCAACATAAGCTATTCTCCTGCTCTGTGAAGCAAAGCAAAGAATTAAAGACAAGCCTGAAATTAGAGCTACCACAGCACTGGGATTCAGAGAATCATAAAATCATAGCTTTTTTTTTTTTTTTCCAGTTGGAAGGGACCATAGAGATCTTATCAACCTGCTGATTTTACAGAATGGGGAAATGGAGGTGGGTACAAAAAAGAGAGTGTGGAGGGAATCTTAGAACCAGAAATATTCAGTCCTAGTGGTGATAAGTTGTGGACCATGGGGTGGGAGACCAGGTTGGGAAGAAGAAGGATAAACATGCCAAGTATAGGAATTTTCTAGCTAAAGTCTGAGCGCTTAGTCATTCATGAAGGTTCTGTGATGGAGAGGGTAAACATTTTATTTTATTTTATTTTTTACTTTTTTAAAACGTTTATTTATTATTGAGGAACAGAGAGAGACAGAGCATGAGCATGGGAGGGGCAGAGAGAGAGGGAGACACAGAATCCAAAGCAGGCTCCAGGCTCTGAGCTGTCAGCACAGAGCCCGATGCGGGGCTCAGACTCACAAACCAGGAGATCATGACCTGAGCTGAAGTCAGATGCTTAACCGACTGAGCCACCCAGGCACCCCTAAAGGGCTAAACATTTTAGAGCTGGAAACTGAATCACTCCCTTACTTGCCCACCACACACCATTTTCCTTTAAAGTAAGATGGTTGAATGTTTTCATCCTCTAGATCTGGGTAGAAAAGGGAAATTTTCCTGAATATCATAGCATATTAAGATTGCCTCATTTATTTGTGTTTTCAAGCAAAACTGGAAAAGTAAGGAGAATGCTCTAAGGGGGGAGGGGAGTATTCTGATGTCTGCAAAGATAAAAAAAACACAAAGATTAATTTTTTTTCTCCTAAGTTAAGGGACTGAAGTTACTTTCAGGGAACGTGGCTTCCTTTATTTTCAGATTTTAACTTTTCCTAAAGGCCTATGTCCACAGAAATGTCTCACTATCATCTGAGATTTTATTGCCTTTCTGTTTCTGCCTCATGAAAAATCAAGTAATCAACCAAGCTTCCAGAAGGCCTCAGGACAGTAAGAACCCATAGGTATGGCAACCAGCCCCCAATAGGTACTTTCCCCAAATCATCTCATTAACATAAACCCAGTTGTGGTGGAAAGGGTCTGTTATGAATAACAAGACATCAATTTCACCTTTATGGCTCTGAAGATTTCAGAATCTGAGAAAAAGACACCAGATATTATATTAAAAGATGCTCCCATTGTCCTTATTTTTTAGGAAATTCCAAGGGTTCAGGAGCTGTGAGCCAGGAACTGTGGATGAACAACAAATATATATGAGAAATACGTTTTGGTCATCTGAAAAAATATTTCTTATAGATCACAATATCTCAGCTGCCATATAAAGTACCACAATTTGGGTTGCTTAAACAGTAGAAAGTTATTTTCTTAAAATTCTGGAGGCTAGAATTCCAAGATCAAGATGTAGTATAGTCTGAATGTTTGTGTCTCCTGTGCCCTCCAAAACTCATATGTTGAAACCCTAACTCCTAAGGTGATGTATTAGGAAGTGGGGCCTTTGGGAGGTGTTAAGCCAGGAGGGTGGAGCCCTCATGATCGGGATTAGTGCTCTTAGAAAAGGTCCCAGAGAAATCCCTATCCTTTCCACCACATGAGGACACGAGAAGTCTGCTGCCCAGAAGAGGGCACCATGTTGCCACCCTAATCTTGGATTTCCAGCCTCCAATAGTACAAGAAATAAATTTCTGTTGTTTAGAATCCACCCAGTTCATGACATTTTTTTTTATATATACAGCAGCAGAAACGGCCCTAGGCTTGGTTTACTCTAAAGTCTCTCTCCTTGACTTGTACATGGCCCTCTTCTCCTCCTTGTATCTTACATAAATTTCCCCCTGTTTCCCTCTGTGCATGTCTGTGTCCTAATCTCCTATTCTTATAAGGACACTAAACTAATGACCTCATTTAATCTTACTTCCTTTTTTGAAGACCCTATCTCTACATACAATCACATTCTGAAATACTGGGGTTAGAAATTCAACATAGAAGTTTAGGAGAGGACACAGTTCAGTTCAGAAAATTCCCCACTTCTTTCCCTCATTGTGTAGGTGGGGACACTGAGTCTTGGAAAGGCTCAGGAGTTGACCTTGAGCATTTGGTAGAATCCAGGCCAAAGCCCAGGCTCCCCACTGGCCCACACCCATCCTCAAAGCCCCGGTCTTCAAGGGGGTCAAAGTCTAATAAAGAGTGACTGCCAGTGCACACTATAGAATGCCATCGTGTGTGTGATGCTGACATGGGTAAGACTTTGCCACAAAGGGACCAGGATGACTCCTGAGAAGTCCACAGGTCCAAAGTGCTCCTGAGGGGCGCCTGGGTGGCGCAGTCGGTTGAGCGTCCGACTTCAGCCAGGTCACGATCTGGCGGTCCGTGAGTTTGAGCCCCGCGTCAGGCTCTGGGCTGATGGCTCGGAGCCTGGAGCCTGTTTCCGATTCTGTGTCTCCCTCTCTCTCTGCCCCTCCCCCGTTCATGCTCTGTCTCTCTCTGTCCCAAAAATAAATTAAAAACGTTGAAAAAAAAAATTAAAAAAACAAAAAAAACAAAAAAACACAAAGTGCTTCTGAAAGTTACAGTCACTGGGTCTCCTTGCTCCGTGGGGAGGCAGTATATACGATGAAAAAGAAAACTGGGCTGAAAAGCTGAATCTCCATGTTCTGGATCAAAAACACCCCTGCCATGGCACTTTCTGGAGACCGGCTGTTGAAGGTGGGAGTGGGAAGGAGTGCGGGGAGGGACAAGCAGGCCTCAGTCACTAGCCAGGGTGGCACATTCATACTCCAGTCTTGCTGACAGGTCCCTGATCCTGCAGCCTGATTTTAGGAACTTGTTCTTGGCTTTCGCTTTTCTCAGGGTAATGAGCTTCAGCCTCACGCTTGCTAACACTAACAAATGAGGCCAATCGCAGCTCGGCTGTGCATCACCTTTCAATAGTGGGTTGACAAGGAGAACAATGCGTTTGTTTGCAGCTGTAGAGTCTTCAGGGAGGATCTGTCATCATTGTGGTGAGTGTCAAAGGGGTTTCAGGCTTCCCGAGACTGTCAGAATAGAACAGAGAAGGAAGGCGAGTTGGAACCTGCTGACATTTCTCGGGTGAAACTCGCAGCCACCTTTTCCTCTTCTGAGTTTCAACAGGAATAAACTTTGTTCTAGTCAAAGAGGCTTTTAATTATAACAATTGCATGCTGCCAATTAGTGGTTGGTTTGTTGTTGTTGTTTTTTTTTTTTTTTTTTTTCTCCTGAAGGGTAGCTACCTTATACAACATGTACACATTCATGGCTCCATGAGGGAGGGTAGCTGCCTTCCATATACAGAAGTATACATTAATGCCTAAGTAGAGCAATTGTTCTCACCTTGATGCATCTGTTGATATTTTCTGGGCTAGAGATGGTCTTGTGCCTCTTGGAAGATTCATTCTGGCCATTTGGAAGGCAATAAGCAGAACGGCATGCCTACTACCAAGCCTCTGGTGCAGCTGCCCTTCTATTGGCCGGATGACCAGGTGGAAGAACCGGCAGGGGTCTCAATTATTAAGAAACTTGCCCTGAAGCTCTGGACATAACCCACAGACATGAAGGATCCTCAGCATTTTTCAGAGGACAGGAACTTGACGGCATCTGCAGAACTGTACAGAGCACCTGAGGCAGGGACCTCTTCAGGTGACATTCCAGCCTCCAGTAGGTTATCTATTGGCAACCCCCAGAGGGAGGCATGGGGAGCACTATTTACAGTGAAGTCCCTGCTCAGAGGGCCTCTGTCTCCCTGTGATGCTCTGAGGCAACTGTGATATTATTCGTGAGTTGGGTACATTATGTCATGGTTCCTGCTTTCAGATGCCATTTCTGCCAGCTTCCTATATGACCTACTTTTTTTGCAAGACCATTAATTTGAGTGTCTCACAATTCCTATCCAGTTGGATGTGACAGCACCTGCTTATCACTGAGGGATGCATTTTAAAAAGATGGAAATCGAGAGAAAACACAAAAGATGCTTTGAAGTCATTTAAATTAATCCCACACTTTCTCTCCCATCTACCTTTATGAGGTCACCGTTCAAAACAAGTTGGGTTTTTTTTTTTGTCCTTCTAAATTTGATGGAAAGAAACTTCAGCATCCATCGAGAAGAGATGCTGCACTATGGAAAGAAGAAGAAAAATTACTGGGATGATCTACAGGCAAGCATTTCTAAAAACTAAAGAGGAAGAAAAGTAATTTTGATCATCCAGCTCCTGCATTAGGTGCAGGGTCCTCTTGGGTGGCACTTGGCCTGCCTTCCACAATTCAATCTAGAGACTGTTTATCCTGCAGAGGAGCCTTAACAACCAAAGCTGTCATGGTTCCCTTTGTCTGAGGGTGAGATTGTCCAAATTTTGTCTCTCCTGATAAAAGAGCAGCCTTCAAAATCCCTCTCTTTTTCCTCCCTCCAGTTCACCAAAGACAGGGCTACCTCAGAAGCACTTTATGTTTCAACAATCATAAAGTACAAAACTTCTCACCTCAAGCAACTGAGGCACTGGCTAAAGGTCCTTTGTCTATTCTTTATTTTCTTGAAGGAGCATTCCTTTAGGAAGTCAGGGGATGGGGTCTGCCACCAATTCACGATCATGAAGGTATTAAATAACTCAGTTTTTCAGGATTTTCTCACCACAAAAGTTCCATCAATTCCCCTCTCTGACTAGTGCAACTTAACCCCCATTTTTCACTCAGTTCCAATCCCAATCCATTAAGTTGCCCAGGCAGTGTGCCCTCACAAGTCCCCTTTGTTTTGTGTGCCCCTCCTTTTTGACATGTCCTATCTTTTCCCCTGTAGTATTTAGGAACACTAAACACATCTGTCTTCTCGGACGATCAGCTCACTGGTCACTGGCAGCTGCCAGCTCTGCCGAACATGTCTTTGATGGAAGGGCTTCGGGACTGACCCTGTGGAGATGTGGTGTCGGAGGCGCAGGGGCTGGTGTTGCTCATGCTCTTCACTGTCGACCTTCATCCGTTCTGTCCTCCAAACAACAGCAACGTCTTTCTCCACCTCAGGATCACCACGTTTGCTCTCACTAATGAAAACTGACTGGGAAAAGATTTTGTAAGCTCTCTGAGACCGTAGGATGACAAGTGCCTTGGTGGTGCCATTTGAGGGCCGTCATTGTTTTTGAGGAGAGAAATGCCCTTGCAAAAGAGTCCAGGCATAGGAATGAGATAGGAAAGCATGACGACCCGAAGATGGACGCACAGCTTGTTAGGATTTATGTCTTCTCTGGGCCCCCACTTACCTTCGACAAATGAAAGTAAAACAAGGGAGGGCTCCAGTTACAGGAAATTCCTGATCAACAGCTTGGAGAGGACTTCTGAAGGATGTCTCCATTGCCTTTTGGGACTGCTGCCTTCCTGTGTGTCTGAATGGGCACAGGCCTGGTGAGACTCAACCCCAGCAACTTTTAAAGGAACCTGAAACTTCTTGCTCTCAGGGTTGGGTGGTTGTTTCTGGGAGGGGTGGATAAACTGATTTCCATGCTGTGACTCTAAAGCGAAGCTTTATAGGGGCACCTAGTTTTGTAGGGGCGCAGTTGGTTAAGTGTCCGATTCTTGGTTTCAGCTCAGGTCATGATCTCATGGTTCGTGAGATGGAGCCCCAAGTCAGGCTCTACCCTGACAGTGTGGAGCCTGCTTGGGAATCTATCTCTCTCCCCCTTCTCTCTGCCCCTTCCTTGCGCGCTCTCTCTCTCTCAAAATAAATAAATAAACATTCAGAAAGTGAAGCTATATTCTTCTAAAGAAAACCTTTATAGTATTTTGCTAAGTGATGACTCTTTTTGTGTTTCCAAAGTAAAGGAGTTTGGCCGAGAAATCCTATAGAATAGGGGTTGGAAAACTTTTCTAGAAAGGCCTAGACAGTAACTAATTTAGGCTTCCAGGCCACAGAGTCTCTGTCACAACTACTCAGCTCTGCCATTACAGCCCAAAAGCAACCATAGATTACGCGTAGATGAATGAGTGTGACTATATTCCAAAATACCCTTCACTTATGGACACTCGCAGTTGAACTTCATAAAGTTTCCATAGGTCATAATGTATTCTTCTTTAGATATTTTAAAACCATTTTAAACTGTAAAAACCATTCCTTGCTCATTGCCCTTAAAAAAATTAGGCAGCCGACCAGGTTTAGCCCATGGGCCATAGTTTGCCCAGCCCTGCTATAGAAGAAAGCCATTTGCTGTGGAAATCTGTGTCTCCAAGCACTGGGGGCTTACACTAGCCCTGGTCCTGACAGCCAGATTACGGTGTCTCTTCAAATCTGTGCAACTAAATAAATGAGGGCAGGCCCCTCTTACCATCTAGAATGTGATGTGCGTACATCGGTGTTATTTCACGTATCAGATCCCTGCACGGAAAACACTGTCATGCCATTAATAATCTTCCGAGGAACACCTTGAAACTTGACTCTCGGAGGGCACGTTGCAAATGGGCTGTAATGGCTTTTATTTCTCATTCTTGTCACCTCAGATCTAATCAGCTGTTTTGTCATTTTTAATTCCCATTTGGCGGGATTCCCCCACTTCCCTGGCCTTGTAGGTAGATGCTCAGAGGAAAACGGGGCCCTGGGCCTCTGAGGGCTTGGGGGACACAACAGGGAGATGGGCGTGTGAGTAGATGGTGACCTTCGATCCTTGGCTGAATCAGGAGGACCCGGAAGAAACCCAAATCCCGGGATGATCTCCAGTCCTGCCCTCCACCTCTCTTCTCTGGTTCACTCATGTCCTGAAAGTGCTTTCTCTGGGGGGAGAGATCTCCCACTCCTCCATTAGGAATGAAGCTCAGAACTTATTGGCTGGGAAGAAGATGGCACTCTGACCTGGAGGGCTCTCAAATGTGTGGCTCTTTCTTACACAAAGCAACTGAGCTGTGGTCCAGTTCCCCCGAAACAGAAACATACACCCCCATCTAGCCTTGAGACAACAAAGAGCCACCTTAGACCATGACTCTACCTCCCTTGGAAGGCAGCAAGGCGTTGTGAATAATGAAAAGGAATCCATTCGATAAAAATAAAATTGCAATTAAATATGTAACAATTAAAATCAATCAATCAATCAATCAATCGAAGAAGAGCTAAGTAGTTTCTAGTGTTTGCATGATGTTAAGCATCTTACTTATATTAACAGCTCATTTACTCCTTATTGTAACTCAAGAATGTTACTGTTTTCATTTTGTACGTCAGAAAAGGAAGCCCAGAAAGCAAGCTGTTCCTCCCGGTCCACGGTTGGAAAGTAGCAGAGCAGTTTACAAATGCAAATATATCCTGCTTCTGAGTCCGAGTCCGTAATTATAAACACCCACCCACGAGGTGGCTGTGCATCTTTGCCAAACCAAGTCACCTCTCTGAGCCTCAGTCCTCTCAGCTCTGAAGTGAAGCTTAAGACCATAAAATCTCTAACCTCACTTTCAAATCAAACTTTGGATTCCATTATTTTCAGCGTTCCCCTTTCAGGAGGGGAAAAAATAAACAAATAAATTCATATGGTAACTTCGTTAAAAAAACAAGAACTAAATTTCCAGGGTGTATCTTTGAGTCAGTATTTACTCAGTACAATCTCCTATACCTTTTCTTTTCCTTTTTCTTTTCTTTTTTTTTTTTTTTTTTGTTTAGTTTATTTTGAGAGAAAGAGTGAGTGGGGGAGGGGCAGAGAGAAAGGGAATGAGAGAGAATCCCATGGAGGCTCCAATGCGGGGCTCAGACCCACGAACTGGGAGATCATGACCTTAGAGTCGGTCACTTAACCGATTGAGCCACCCCGGGCGCCCCAATACCTTCTTTATATAAACCTATGGTACAATTAGTACTCACTCTTTCCTAGACTTGGGGAGGAGACAAAATGGGGGTCTCCTCAGATCTTTGCTTGCAAGAAGCTTATAAACTGTCTTGAAGGTAGACATAAATCAGAGCATAGAGTTTTTCAATCAAAAATTCAAGATCCTGAATTATTTAAAGAAGCATTATGCTTATTACACTATATTTATTAACACAGAAAAATAGTTGATAGCAAGGTTTTACACCAAAGATTGAAGCTTTAGGCACTTTGGTCTTTAGCAGAAACTTGTTTAATTCATCGTTTCAATAAGGAGTATTTCTGTTTAATTCCGAAACCTAAGTAGCCAATTAACTAAAACTCCCATTCCTGGGGTGTTCCAATATTGAGTGTCAGAGACAGACGAAAGGATCAGGGCTGGGGTGATAAAATCCAAAGCCCTACTCTGAATACTTGCTGAACAAAAGATTGGAGCAATTTCCTTCCAACCAATTAAACCCAGAAATCCAGATCTGTCCCAGCAGAGGCATGGGGGACATGAGGACAGTGAGATCCCTTAATCCAACCCAGTGATGCTATAGCCAATTGGCTCACAGGGAGAAAGCATCACCAACCTCCCCGTAGGGTATAAGCTGTGGCATTAAAAAGAGTCAAGAGTATCTGGGAGAAAGGCAGCCCTCCTCCTTCCTCCTTCCCTTCTCTATCTTACGGGCCCTAGCAAGAGTGACCTGACCCAAATTCATTTATACGCCTCATTTTGGTCTTTCAAATATTGATTTTCAAAATATTCTTCAGGAGAAAGCCACTCGGGGACCTTTACGCTGGGGTTCACAAATGACGCATGCCCAGATGCGTTTATTGCAGGATGGAAATAATAGACTTTTCCCTCTCCTCCTTTCTCTTCACCTAAGTATCTCTTTATTCATTACTTTAATTACCTAATCGTAAATTTCTTTAGGGGGTTACTTAGAAAGAAAATTAGCATCAAAGCTTGGCAGTAAATTCTGGGGCTTTTGGAGACAGTCCAAGCTGTTTCACCTGTGATTAATTAGATGGGTTTTTGTTTTTTTTTTTTCCCTTTAAGTGCCAGAAGGCTGTTGAGGTCTTTAAGCAGTTACATGACTGCTGGCAGTGCTGCAATTATGATGGATGCATGCGTCTGGAGTCTGGGGCTGCAGCCCGGCATTTATCGGGATGTGTGCGCACGCGTGCGTGTGTAGGAGAGAGACAGAGACAGGGACAGAGACGGGGACAGACTTGGAAAGCACAAGTTCAGGAAAACTCCAAGGGTTTAAAACACACAATGAGGTGCTTCTTTAATACTCTTGCAAGTGCAAGTCTAGAAGCTCCTGGCCAGGATCTCCTATCAAAATACCTTGGCAATTCCAGTAATGTTGGCTTAGCAGGCCTCTTCCTCCGCATTAGTCACTGAAGTCCTCTGTGGGTCTTTGTATAAGCTCTTTTATGGCATGCACTAAGGAATGCACATTTTCAGCAATCCTTTTGCTATATATAAAGCAGAGCAGTCACACCTGTTTTAACATTTTGCCCTGGTGAAAATCAAGACGGGGAGAATGCTGTCTCTTTGGGTAATTCGTTGGGTATAAAATGATCCCCAAACACTGGCATAAAGTCAAAGCTACATCTTGGTGTATTTGGAAAAAAGTTAATACTTCCAGTCACAATGAATATGCTATCAAGGATGCAACAGAGAAATGTGGTGACTGTTTTATTACAAGTACCAGATTATCATTTTCTTCCTTTATTCTCTGGGTGAGTGAGGGAGTGAAAGAGCCATCTGACTCCGTCAAGGTAGCAGAAAGTTTAAAGTTTTTGCCAACTTTTGCTGAAGTGTCTGTGTAAACTTAGAAAACTCCTAAGCTCCCAGAATTGAGATCAATGTCATCTAACATATATCGCTCCGTCTGCCTATAACGTCCACCACAGTATTTAAACAGCAAATTAATATCTGGTACTAAATTGCCCTCCAAGGGCTGACAGGCATGTTAGCCACATGGGCTGGTTACAGAGATTCCTGCCTAGAGCAGGGGTCTGCCGGCTCTTTCCGTAAAGAGCCAGAGGGTACATGCTTTAGGCTTGCGGGACATTAGGTCTCTGTTGCAACCACTCGACCCTGTCGTTGGGTGAAAGCAGAATAATCAAGAGACAAATGAATGGACGCCCTGTGTTCCAATAAAACGTGTTGGCTGACCCCTGGCCTACAGCTTCTCAGACTTTAACGGGCCTACAGAACACCTGGGCATCTTGTTACAATACAGATTTCAGTCCAGCCGGTCGGGAGCAGGCCCGCGATCTGCATCCCTAACACCCGACCGAATGGCAGTGATGCCGCTGGTCTGCAAACCTCACTTTGAGCGACAGTCCTCCAGTGTCTCCTTGAAATGCATCCAGGCTATTTCCAACAACACAGGCTCTGAGAACGGAGACGGGCATTTAGCTCATTAGGAATATTGCTGTAGGAGTAGTATTAGGTTTATACCCTTCAGTCTATGCGCTTCAGAGAGTCTTCTGGCACGCACCCCTTGGGAGAGCCCCGGTTTTCCTCTCCTGGATGCTATCTTCCTTCTTTTTCACCTTTAAGATTGGTTGTTAAGGTCTTGCATTCCTAAGCGGACAGATGGCTCCGGCTGTGGTGCAGATGTACACACAGTTCATCACGGTCATTTATACCGTCTCTGCCGCCCAACTGCCAGCACCTTCCCAGCCTCGGCGTGGAGGGCTCTAATGGCCAAGCAAAGGGCCCTCTGGCCCCCGCCTAATTGGCTGCAATGCAAGAGCTAATGTAGGTTGAGAGACCAATTAACTGGGCTTGTTTCTACCAACAGTGCATCTGAACATCAATTATGCTAAACACCACGCTATATTAAGACATTTCCCTGCCACTATCATTTGCTACGGGACACCTCTGAGCAGCACGGAGAGGAGTTGCCTCTTACTGCCTGTCTGAAGGGTTTCTCTCCATCAGTGCATGGGAGCACAGCTTTAGAACCAGAAAAACCACAACTCAGGGACATATCTGACACTAATTGGTTACCTTCTCTGGGCGTCAGTTTCTAGACTATGGGGATTTAGGTCCAAGAAGACAGAGAACAGGATGGGTGAGAGATCATGGTAATCCTGTATGACCCACTGATCCCCTCAAGAAATAGAAGACATTACACACTGGGATGCTCAAAGGATACTTCCCCTAAAACTGGAAAAAATCGAATAACTGGAAGCTGTTAGGAGGAGGAAGTGATACTTTCTTCTATAGGTTTAGTTAGGTTTGCATTCCATTCCTCCTCCGTTATTTCATTGCGAGCTTCTCCCTTGGAATGACCTTCTTCACTCACTTTCACATCGACACTTTGGTCTTGAAGCAGCCCAGTTCACTTCAATTCATCCTGATTGTGCAGCTCCTGTATACTGAAAATGCTGAGGCCCGCCCAAATTTATGACCCAGCGGAGTTTACAGTTCAGTTGGGAATATTGGGCTAATGCCGATAAGTACTCATTTACTCATTCACCCGTGAACAAATATTTGTTAATAACCCATTATACTTCAGGCACTCTGCTAGGCTACAAGTACTGTTCCTCCTCCCGTCTAGGTTTATTGCAACATGGAAAGGCAGGTGATCAAATGAGCAACAGTGACGTGGTGTGAGATGTGCTATTATGTCTGCCAGAGTGCAGATGCTCTGGAGGCACAAACTGCACCAAAAACAAACAAAAACTCTGGAATGTAATTATACCTCTGTATTAAAGCATTAAAGTGTAATGTATGCTTAAAATCCCCCATTCCGCACAGTGCTTATTCCGAACAAGAGAAAACAGAATATTAGGTACAAGCTCCCTCAAGTTCCAGCAATCGGATAGCTATGTTTGCATTTATTCTTGAACCCATCCTCCTGGTCTTGCAGGAAGAGATGTTATTTCTCTCATTAAGGTCCTTCCCTCCACCTGTGCTCTTGCCCGACACTCCTGTCTCAGCTGGGACCTTCCTGCATCTGGGACTCCCTTCCTCCTTCCCAGATCGGTGACTTCATCTCAGTTGGTCCCTTCTGCATAGTGTAAAATTATGATCAAGTCTGTTGTCTATCTTAAAAATAAAGTCCTCCCTTGATCCTGCATCTCCTTACCCTTTCTTACCTCCCAAGCCCAGAATGCTTGCTTCTTCGCTTGTTTTCTATTATTTCCATCCTCTTCTCCCTTGTTCTTCAAACACCTGCGGTCTGGCTTCCTCTGTCCCTGCATGCCCAGACGCTATTGTGGCAAAAGGCTCTAACAATCTTCCCAGCTAAACCTGATGCATTCTTCATCTGATGTCATATTTCTTTATCTTGACCCCAAATTTCACATTAATGACTACCCAGTTCTCTCTTTTCCTTCTTTGCTTCTGTCCTCTCTCCACTACTCCACTGACCAATCCCTCTCCTGTCCTCTGTTGACTCTTACTTCACTGTGTGTACCTTAAATGTTGTGTTTTCCATTTGTTAATCCTTGGGCCTCTTCTCACTTCATACTGTCCCTAAATGGCCCCTGATCACCCCTGTCACCTGACACCATCTGCTGACTGTCAAAACGCATTCTGGTCAACTCTGCTCCTCTGAGCTTCGGCCCCCTCTACCTGCCTCCCAGGCATCTCTGCTGGTTCTAAACATAAGTCATCGGTTTTCCACCAAAGTCTGTCTTAGTGAATGGTGAGATCGTGTGCAACCTGGATGTTGTCGTCTACTCTTCTTTTTCTCATCCCGACACCCAATCGATCGATAAGTCCTGCCGACTCCGTTTCTCTACAATTTATTCATTATATCTGTCCTCGCTTCTCCTATTCACTGCTCCTGCCTTAGTTCAGGTCTCATCATCTTTTATATGGACAAAGGCAATTAGATTACCATCAGATTCTTTTGCCTCTGCAAAAGATGTTATCTCTGATTTTATACCCTTTCAGTCTACCCAACACACTGTAGTCAGGGTTACCTTTCTAAGATACAAATATGATTGAAAATAAAAACACACACAAAACCTTCTGTGGCTGGCCACTGCCGGAAGCAGTTGTCAAACTATACAGGAGAGGTTCGGCTGAGACATTTGAGCAAGGCTCTATGATAGGGGATAGAGGGGTAATTAAGGACTTTGAAATCCAGGCTCCCACGTTCTGCTCCTTGTACCTCATCCAGCATTGTGCTGGCAAGTGTTTAACAACCAGCCCTCAAACGGTAAAAACAAAAACCCCTATTTGCAGAGTTTGATGATTTCCATGGTGCAAGTACTCCCACTATGGCCGGTTTCAAGCTACGAACATCCCTGGAGCTGGGAAGAAATGTTCACCACTACATTTCACAAGACCACAGCTCTTGTTTCCTTCCCACACTCTATGGTGGGGAGCAAGTGAAAATGCTTCCCTGCCCATGTCTGGCCCATTGTGGGGGAGGCCTCTGACAAGCCTCACCTTGCTACAGACTGTGCTGGACCTCAGAGAGGAGCAATGGCATGCAGAAACCAAATGCAAACTGACGAGATGCCCAGACTCCATAAACAGAAGGTGAGGCGGAGCTGATGCCCACAGCAATGCCATGCAGCTGCTCATGGGAATGCCCACTTCTCGACATGGAGGACGGGGGGACTGGATAAAGGGATGCCCTTGCTCATGGACTGGCTCACCACATGCTGACGCCCTGCAGCTGGCCTGCCTGAAAGCCACCCTCCCAGATGGCACTGCCTCTGTTCCCCAAAGCAGCACACATGGAACTTTTTTGTAACTGTGACCGAATGGATTACTCCTTTCTGCGCAAGAATGTTTGTCTTTGTCAACATCAAAAACTTCCCTGCTCTGCTCTGGCAGCACCTGCCTTTTAGATTGGGTGCCTTCTGAACAACTCACACAAAGCATTTAAACCTGTCTGACTTCAAAAGTAAGGTAAGACAAGCCACGCTGAGCAGTATCGCACACACCTAATATGATTATTTCTCCTCTTCCTGGCGATAATAGAATTATGCAAAAGCCGCCCTGACCCAGTAACGGTTTGCTCTTCAGAATCAAATCTCTGCTTTCCCAAAACTCATGACTCCTCCCCTTGACCCCCATCCCTGCTTGCTTTCTACTCCTTTGGCATTGCAGCACGTGTCTGTGCAGCACACGTCTGTGCACTATCTTGCAAATCCAAGAGTGTCTCCCTGACAAAGTACAGCAAACTAATGAAAGATGTGGCCAGATTTATCTAGTAGGTAAATGATGAAGAAAAACCATCCACTTCTGTCTATTAATTCATTCTGAAATGTTAATTATCTCCGGTGTGACTTACTCCGCTCAGCCACGTTTCATTTAACGAGTGAGCCTTTTTACAACTTTCTCAGGATTCCTCCAGTTCTTACTGTCCTCACGTTGTCTGAATCCTGGGAGGGGGTATGTTCTGCCACTGGGCGCGAGTAACAGTTGATTGATAGACAGCAAAATAGAGCCCTTGGAGGGAAGATCCAGAACAAAGCAGCCTCCAAACACCAACCAGCTCCAGGCACGGGGCCTGCACTTTACCTATGGACACCGTCCCACAGAGAATATGCCTATACCTCACAAGCACCTTGTCAGGGAGTCATTATTAGCAACCTCTCTTGGGTCAAAAAATGTTCTGAGAAGTTAGGCCACTTCTCCAAATTCATGCCAGACAAATCAGCAGAGCCAGACCTGGAGACTGGCCTCTCTACCTTTAAAACCAGATTCTTTTCTTCATCCTGCATTTCACACATAACTGGTGCTCAGACTTTCTTTCACCCCAGGAGGAAGACAACGTTTGCCTAACGAGGGTTTATGAGGTTATTTTGTTTGGTGGGTTATTAAGAGGCAAGAATAAGATGAGAATGCAGTGAGAAGGGCATCTGGGAAATGCTGGAGTGACTTAAGAAAGCAGTAGGTTCTCTTAACTGTGGAGCTTTTAGTAATCTACTCTAAATGCATGGATTACAAAAGGACACACTTCTTGAAGACATTTATTTATTTATTTATTTATAATGTTTATTTTTGAGAGAGAGACAGAGAGAGACAGAGAGAGACAGAGCATGAGCGGGGGAGGGGCAGAGAGAGAGGGGGACACAGAATCTGACACAGGTTCCAGGCTCTGAGCTGTCAGCGCAGAGCCCGACATGGGGCTCCAACTCACCAGGTGTGTGATCATGGCCTGAGGTGAAGTGGGACGTTTAACTGGGCCACCCAGGCGCCCCCAGAAGAACATTTTTAAAAAAAACAATTCTTTCCAGACTTCTTGGGGTATGAACTTCAAGCAGCAAGTTACGAAGACTTCCTCTGAGCCTCAGGTTAGAAACCCATGTGTGCAGATGCCCAGACCCAGAACATCTTTGGCAGCAACAAAACAATGAGTTTCTATTCTTCTGAACTGCTTTTGCTCATGCCTTTAGTGGTATCAAACTTCAGGACATATGTTCCGACAACAAATTATTAATTTATTTGTGGATGAAGTGAGATTTTTGTAAAGCTAGGGAAAGTTATTCCTTTGGTATGAAATCTCATGTTTATTATTAATTTCTCCATCTAATATCCATTCAGCACCTAATGTGTATGAACCGCTAGTCTAAGTGTTGAAAACAAAGCAGTGAATGGGGCAATGAGTCTTTTAAAAAGATCTCACTTAAAACAAATTTACTTAAAATAAGATCTCTTAGGAGGCCAGGAAACATTGTGAAGTGAGGACCTAGGTGGTGGCAACAGGGGGCAATGAGTAGATGAAACCAAGACATGTTTTAGAGGTAGAAGTGACAGAACTTGCTGATGGATTGGATATAGATTGGAGGAAAGGAGAGATGAGGATAAGGCCTTCCTCATTTGGCCTGAGCAACTGGGTACATGTGGGTGGAGTGAACTGAGTTGCAGTCCCATGGAAAAAGAAAGGACTGGGGCCAAGGGAATGGTAGAATCAGTAGTTTTGTCTTGGCCATATTAAAGTTCACATACTATCAGACATCCTGGTGTTGAAATTAATAGATGTATGGGACTCAAGACATACAGACGGGTTGAAGATACAAATTTTAAAGTTATCAAGATCTTTAAAGTTAGAGACTTGAATGAGGTTACTAAGGAAGGTAATAAACATAGGGAAGATGAAGCAGCTTAGGTTTGAGTGCTGGAACTTTCCTACACGAAGGAGTAGATAATGGGACCTATTCAATATGCCTGGAAGGAGTGACCAGTGGAAAAGGCAGAAAGCCCAGGGAGTGAAGTGTCATAAAAGTGAAGAAGGGGTTTTCAGAAGACAATGATAATCTATGTAAAATGATGCTGAGAGATCTTATGAAATGAAACAGGAAGTTAGCCCCTCTACTGAATAACATGCGGGTCACTTGGGACCTTGAGAAGAATCGTTTCTAGGGTGTCATCTGGCAGGAAGGCCAACTGGAATGAGTTGAAGAAATGACTGGGAGTAAGGAAATAAGTCAAACAACTAGTAATTACTTTGACGGAAAAAATTATGAGGACTCTCAAAAATCTCAGCCACATGATGAAATAAATATCCCATATGTCATCTGGAAAGTGATAGAGACTTCTAGAGAAGCCTCTCAAAAAAAAAAAAAAAAAAAAAAAAGAACCGGTCTAGTGTTTAACAGACTGGAAAGTTTTGTTCTAAATGAATGGCAAGTACCTTAGATTTCTTAGAACCAGAGCTGATATGTGGCTAGTATGTACTTGTCTGGCAATACTGTTTGGTACAATACTTCCATGGTGGTTGGTAAACAGTCATTACCTTAAGTAACCCCCCGTTCCCCTTCCACCATACCAAGTGACGCAGCCTTCTAGACCTATTCAAAATATAATAATGATGTAACCACTGGCAATGTCTGTGATCAAGGGCCCTGCTCCCTCTATGTAGACAACATCCGATATGATTTTTGGTGTCTGTAATCTACATTTTTTAGATAACATTACTGCTTAGATCCATGATTTCAAATACCAGTAGCAATACTAAGTATTGATAATTTTGTAGAGACAAGTCTGTTTCAGTGTATGTTACTTTCTGAATGTCTCTCAGTGGAGACTTTTACATCAAATCTCTAACTACACAGGTCCCGTTAGGAGTCAGAGTTTCTTCTTCTGCCCCAGATCAAGCCTCTGGTCCCTTCAGGAAACTCCAGGGCTTATTGGGCATGTGTTTTCTAGCTTTACAATTGAAGTGAAACTTATGGCAAGGCCAAGAAGCCAGGACAACAAAAATTCAAAATAATAGAACAGTTCTTGCTGTGGTGGAAGACAGCCAGATATAGGGTGCCATGAACTTAGCCTCTTCCTAGCTGCAAAGGCACTAGTTTGCTCCTCCAATATCAATTCCACTCAAGTCATGGTGGAGAGACCAATAACCTGGAACACACAGCAATGTGAGAATTATATATGTACAGAGCTATAGATGCAAATAAACAACTTTATGGCATAAGCTGTATGTGCTCCCTTTACAAAGTCAGTATTCAATCTGACTAGCGAAGTCACTAAGCCACTATCTGTGCTACAAAAGCCTTCTATAAGAAGGTCCATGTAGATGCCAAGAGTGTTTTTTTCTTTCCTAGTCTCTCAAACTGTCACTCCTCATAATGCCAGATAGGTTTGAAATTCACAGATAACTGAATTCACTGGCCTCCACCCACACCATCCCTGTGTCATACTTTCACCTGACCCCTCCATAGCACTGCTTTTGGCCAGAGTCTATCAGAGCTACTCATGAAAAGAACTCATTTGCTTTTTAGCCAAAATAAACTAGAACTCTTGCTTCTGTCATTACAGTCGATAGGCATTCCTGAAGGGCCCTTTCACTGCAAAAATCAATACACCTTGCATAGGAACTATGCGTTGAGGCATTGCTGGCTGCATAAGAGATAGAGGAGTTCTCCACAGACCACACCTTAAAACAGAGACACAAACATACAAATAAAAATCTGTATGTTACATTCAGGAATGCAGCAGGTTGTTGAGATCAAATACTGGACATCCTGCATGGATGCAATTGACCTAAATAGATGACTGTTACAAAGGTGCTATCAGGAGGTAGAAAGCTGAGCTTAGAATTATGCACTAATTGTGGTGTGTGTGTATGTGTGTGTGTGTGTGTGTGTACGTGTGTGTGTGTGTGTGTGTACGTGTGTGTGTGTTGGGAGAGAAGAGCGGTTGATAGGATTGAAGTGATTCCAATCAGTGGTGATTTCTAAATACTGGAAATGTTAGAAACAAATTCTTTCTCGAAGAAAGTTTCACAATTATATCCAAATGATTCCACAGACTAACATCAATAATAAGCTTGAATGAAATATCAGCAAGACCAGAGAATTCAGGTGATGATGAAAGTCAGAAGAAACAAAAAACAAAAATTAGATTTCTAAGGACTAAAACATTGACAAAACATTGTCAGGCATTGTATGTATAAAATGCTAACCTAAAATTAAAGGATACAACCACAAATATGCACAGTAAAAAGGATACTATCAAAATTAAATGCACAGAATTGAAAAAGAATACAACTATAATGTGTAGAAATCAAACATTAATAGCTGGCTTTTTAAAAGTCTGAGTAGAAGAATTAAATAGAGGTTATTAATAGGTGAAGAGACAATTAATAAAGTGAAAAATACAGTCAAAGAACTACTCAGGGTACTGCATAGAATGAACAAAATGAAAGACACATTATAATATATAGAAGCCATGTCTTAGCGTAAGGGCCAGAAATAGGTAATAACAGGGAAGAAGGGTAATACCTAAAGAAATAATGGCTATAAATTTCCTATTATAAACAAAAATCTCACTAGAACAATGCATTCCAGGCAAAATAAATAAAAAGCAATTCATATCTGGGGCCATAATAGGATAAACAAAGACAAATAAAAGGTCTTAAGAAAGACATCAAGAGCAGATATTTGGAATTACATCACACTCCTTAAAAATAACAGTGTAAGCCAGAAGACAATGGAATAATAACTTCAAAGTATTTAGAGAAAATAACTTTCAACAAAGAATTTTATACCTAAGAAAGTTTTTTTCCATAATGAAGATGAGATATAGATATTTAAAGAGACATAAAAACTTTGAGAGCTTATCACCATACACTTGCTAAAAGAATTTTTTAAGATATACATCTAGAACAAGAAAAATAATTATGGAAGAACATTTTGAAATGCAAGATGATGTGGTACAGATAACCTAGATAAAATAGATAAATTCCTAGAAACATACAACTAAGACTAACTCAAAGAAATAGAAAATGTGAACAGACCTAAAACTGGTGGGGAGATTTAATTAGTAATCAAAAAAATTCCAACAAAGAAAAGTGCAGGGCCAGATGGCTTCACTGATAAATTCTACCAGCAACAATGAAGAAACAAAAAACGAACAACAACAACTACAAAAACCGCCCAGAAAACCCTAAAAACCAAAATGACAAAAACAAAACAAAACAACTCCAAAACAATAACAACAACAAAAACAAACAAACAAACAAGACGAAAGGCAAAAGAAAGAAAAAAGAATTAGTGTCAATACTTCTCAATCTCTTCCAAAGAACTGAAGAGGACAGAACACTTCCAAACTTGTTTTTTGGGGCCAGTATTACCTTGATACCAAAGGCAGACTTAAAGACACTGCAAGAAAAGAAAACTTTAGACCAACATCTCCAGTGAACATGGATGAAAAAATCCTCAACGAAATACTAGCAAACCAAATTCAGCAGCACATTAAAAGCATCATACACCATGACTAAGTGGATTTATCTTGGGATACAAGGATGGTTTAACATACACAAATCAATTAATATGATATACCACATTAACAGAATAAAAGATTAAAACCACATGATCATTTCAATAGATGCAGAAAAAGCATTTGACAAAATTCAACGTCCTTTCATGATAAAAACTGTCAAAACGAACAAGGAATAGAAGAAAATTACCTAACTGTAATGAAAGCTATATATGCAAGGTCCATAGCATACATCATACTCTATGGTGAAAAACTGAAAGTTTTCAGGAAAGCTCAGGAAAAGGCAAAGATGCTCATTCTCACTTTCTATTCAACATAGTGCTGGAAGTGCTAGCCAGAACAACTAGACAGGTAAAAGAAAGAAAAGACATCCAAATTAGAAATAAAGTTATCTTTGTTTGCAGATGAAATGATCTGACATGTAGAAAAGCCTGTTGGAACTAATAATAAAATCAGTAAAGTTGTGGGATACAAAATCAACATGTGAAAGTCAGTTGCATTTCTATACACTAACAATGAACAGTCTGAACAGGAAGTTAAGAAAACTAATTAATGATAGCATCAGAAACAGTAAAATACCTTGGAATAAGTCTAACCTAAGAGATGAAAGATCTGTAGGCTGAAGGCTACAAAACAGTGTGAAAGGTCGAAATCTTTTCTTGAGATCAGGAAAAGACAAGAGAGCCTATTCTCACCACTCCTATTCAACATAGTACTGGAAGTCCTAGCTATATCAAATGGGCAAACCAAAGAAATAAAAGGCATCCAAATAAGAAAAAGAAGAAATAAAACTGACCCTGTATGTAGACAACATGACCTGATATATAAAAATCCCTAAAGACTCCACTAAAAAACTATTAGAGCTAATAAATGCAGTAAAATCGCAGGTTATAAAATCAACATGGAAAAAATCAGCTGCATTTCTTTACACCAACAATTTAACATCTGAATGAGAAATGAAGAAAACAATCCCACTTACAATAGCCTCAAAAAATGGACTGAAAACTATAAGACATTGATGAAAGAAATTGCAGAAGACATGAATAAATGAGAAGATATTCCATATTCATGAATAGAAATAATTAATACTGTTAAAATTTCCATGCCATCTAAAGGTCCTTATCAGAATTCCAATGGCATTTTTTACAGAAGTAGAAGAAACAATCCTAGCATTTGTATGGAACCATAAAAGGATGTAGATTAGTGCAGCCACTATGGAAAACAGTTTGGAGGTTCCCCAAAATAGATAAATTCTATTTGAACATAGAATGCCATATGATTCAGCAATCCCAATTCTGGATATATAGCCAAAGGAAATGAAATCACTATCTTATTAGTGATTAGGGATTAGTGGAGAGATATTTGCACTTCCCCTTATTTGTTGCATCATTTTATGAGAGCCAAGACATGGAAACAACCTAAATGCCCATCGACAGATGAGTGGATAAGTAAAATGTGGTACACATATACAATGGAATCTTATTTGGTCATAAGAAAGGAAATCCTGCCATTTGTAACAACATATATGAGGGCATTATGCGAAGTGAAATAAGTTCAGCAAAGACAAACACTGGACGACCTCACTATTATGCAGAAACTTAAAAAAAATCATAAAAACAAGGAGTGAATTGGTGGTTGCCAGGGGCTATGGGATGGGGGAAATGGGTGATTGTGGTCACAGGGTAAAAACTTCCAGAATAAGTAAGTTCTGGGGATCTAATGTACACTATGGTGACTCTAGTTAAACATAGCATAACATACAGGTGAAAGTTGCTGAGAGAGCCTGAGAGAGTAAGTCTTAAATATTCCCACACACAAAAAAGAAGGTAACTCTGTAAGGTGATGTATGTGTTAATTAACTTTATTATGGTAATCATGTTGCAATACATATGTACATCAATATATATATGTATATATATGCGCACATATACTTTAAACTCATACAATTTTATATATCAAATATATCTCAATAAAGTTGGGAAAGAAGTTATTCTTAAAATCTCTAAATATCTCCATTTATATGGAAGCTTGTTTCACTATTTTTTTAGTTAAACTTTAATTCTGGACATGAAGAGGCTATTTACTAGGGTGACTATATTCTGGGAAAAAGGAAATACTCAGGCCTACCAAAAATGCCATTGTGGCCCATAGTGGAGTCTTACTATGATCAGGTAATGGATTCTTAACTTGAGCCCAACTCTCAACAGGCCTAGTTAGTAACTTGATTCAACCTGTGCTTTTCTCTCCCCACAGTTCCTTTATACATGGTTGGAACAGACAAACTTGAGAATAGGCAAGATCCACACATTGGCACTCTAGACCCATGGAGGTGAGTGTCATTAAGGCAGAAAGCACTAAATGGAAACCTCTGGAAATTCCCCTCATTACCAAGATAGTAAACTAAGAATAATACCTCATCCCTTAGTGAACTGTAGAAACTAATACCACAATAAAAGACTGGAACAAGGTAGGGGTGGTGATATATGTTATATTCCCACTTAACCCAATGGGGGACTTTGTAGCCAATTTCATCAGTACCTCCTAACTCTCTACTAACTGATTTTCCAGGTCACTAATTTTACCTTCTTCTTTACCCAAACATCTGTTAAACCCATCTTTTACATACAATTTTACTTCGGTATACTTCTTAAATAATTTTTGACGGATCATCATTTTCTGGTAACTTTCTCCATCTTGTCACCCAATTTTTCTTGTGTGTGTGTGTGTGTGTGTGTGTAAACATTTTTATAGAAATTCAAATATTCTTTGTTTTCCAATAATATTCATTGACATAAAAATATCATAATATAATAATAGTAAATGGTAGAAGTTAATATAAAAGATTATAGATACAGTTTAATACCAATTTTGACATTATTTGGGGATTGTTTCTTATCAGCACATATACATGGCTGGCTTTTCTTTCCTCGTCTTTTTCATTTCTCTGAATGACTTCAGACTCTTTTATTAAGCAGCAGAGTTTTTAGAAGTCTTACATGAAAAAATGAGCAAAGGCCAAGAGGTGAATGCAGGCAGGGGCTCTTTCCCCTCCACATATATTTTCACCACTGTGATAAACAATCAACCACAAGGCATTTCACATCAGAATCTTGCCTCATAAAGATGTTTACAACAAAAATGAGAATGCTTGAAGAACAGAAGAGTACTTGTTCTTCAAGAAACCATGTCCCTGGGCACTTCACAAATATGCTTACCAGAGACAGGTACAAGGGACTAAAACATCTAATGTGACCCCTGGAGAGTCACTTTTGCTTTAATATATTTCTGAGGGTGGGGATGATGAGTGCAAACAATGTACATAAAGCTAAAAACCAAAGGTTACTTGAAAAGCTTTGCCATGTTCTACCAGCAACTGTGATTTCCTTGAAGATGGGCATGTGGTTTGGATTCACCTGCATCGGATTCTGTTCCAGTGTCTTGGGATGGTCTGCTTCATGTCCTGCCAGGCCAGTGTCCCCTCACTACCAGCAGCATGCTGACCTGGTCATCTGTGAAATCTGGGTGTTGCTAACCAGTTGAGACATCCAGATGAAGCAGAGAAGGGTCAGTGAGCTTAATAAATTTTGCAGTGGCTATGATGGTGTCACCGTACTCACCTGTATCTTTACCAAATCCAGAAGCCACGTTCCCAAACAGGAAGTGGAACTGCCCAGCCTCCCTGACCACCCTCTTGGCACCCTCCCTATGCTCCCTGATGCTCCAGAATGTGATGCGCTTCGGCATGATGGCCCACGGGGATCCCACTTGTCATCCTCCTCTTTTTACATGGCTTTTAATTTTTGGAAAAATCATTGAGATATTCTTCCACAGTGAGACAGATGATATTCACAGTGTTTGAACCTAACAGCCACTTCTTTCCCATCAGTTCACTGAGATGTTGTTCTAAATCCAGGAAGACCTCCCGAAGCAGACTCCTGCAGCCCTCCTTTGCAATGGTGTCTGAATTCCACCCATGTTTGGTTGGCTCAGAGATCTGCCCTCTTGCACTTCATTCTTTGAAATACTTCCTTTTAAAACCAACTATAAATTAAAGCTCTGACAGTAGTTGTTCATGGCTCTCATAAACTGAACATAATGTGGGCACTGCTGACTTCTCGGCCGTTCTCGATACAACTGAACTTCATCTTTGGATTTACTTAAAAATGAATCCATTTGCTAAAGGCACAGACTAGTTTGTGTAACAAACTTTTATTTTCAAGTCTTCACTTATCTGAGCAGCAACTTCAAGAATCTGTTCAAACATCTGGAAGCACCTGGTGGTACCCACTTTGGTCAGCTTCAGGATCAGTCTCTTTTATGTAGTCTTCTTGTCTGTTTCTAGTGCTTTTTGCAGCCAGGTAATAATGTCTGAAGTGAGAGTTGACATGTACCTGTGGAGCAGCTCAGAGACCATGTTTGGAGAAAGTAAAGGTTCCAGGGCATTGACATCTACTTCGGGGCGAGCTCCATATTCTCCATCACCTCTGTGCTTGTATAGGTATTTGAGACCCATGTCAATAAGGCTCTTGCTCTCATTTGCTTCTAGGTCTTCTGACTTGAGCTCCTGCATCCATGTTCTCAGGGTCTGGTTGTACATGTTCAGATGGCTTCCGAAAATCTCACACTGGGGAGGGAAACACTCAACCATTAGGTTTGTGGCAATGATGGGTCATCCAGGACGTACTTCCTTATGATTTCCAGATGGCAGATGAACCACGTCTTTTTGGACTCCCTGGGGTCTTCCTGTGTGTCCTCAATTCTAGCAGTCAAGTTTCCATCCAAGTTTCCAATTTCCCCTTGCAATTCTTGGGCCCCTAGGGAGATATAAAGCTAGTTTGCCTTTTTTGGTCAGATACACATTGGTCAATTTTTCTTCCTTTTGATAATCCTGACTGAGACCAGCAAGTGGGGTCACAGGAGATGATGACCAGCAAATTCTGCAGCACCATCAACATCTGCCTGACCAGCTCATCTGAGAGCTCCTGCATGCTCCCAAAGTAGCCATGGGTGAAGGTCATGTTGTGCATGTTCCCACTGTCCATGTGGGACTGCTTGAATGTCAACCCTTCTTGAGAGTGAGCACTCCAGGTCGATCAGCTTCTGGGAGGCTTGAAGAAAAGCCCCTTGCTCAATGAGATCATGGGTCTCCCTCACAATCTGGGGGCCTGAGATGTTCTTGAGGGTCTCTGAATACTTCATGTCCTTGAGTGGCACTGAGGCTCTGTCTCCAGTCTTTGCTGACATTGGCAAAGGACTTCTGGATGTGTTTGACATTGTTCCATGCCTTGTGGAGCTGGTTCAGGCCTGTACAGCACCCCGTCCAACCACAAATAGATAGTGTCCTTCCATCTGGCCTCTGTGGAGACCTTTTTCTGGGCCTCTTTTCTGCTATCTTGCTCCACTTTGTCCAGCTGGTTCTGGGCACTGAAGCATCCCAGAATCCCTTTGGACTACTTCAATAGCTTCCTGATCTGTCTCATTGGTGGTTATAAACCAGGTGAAATCCCTGTACCTGTCACACTAGAGTTACCCATCCTCACTGCCCCCAGCGAGGAAGAAGCATCACCCATTTTCTTGGACCCCATCTAAGTGTCACCCAATTTCTTGGACATATTCATCACGGTTACTTTAAAGTATGTCTTCTCTATTCTATCTAGATCATCTGTGTTTTGTCTCCATTACCTGTTTCTTTCCTTTGGGTTTTTGGTCATTTGAGTCTCTGTATTGTCATTCATGGTAATAATTTAGATTATTGTTTATTTCTTGAAGGTAGAAAAGGAATAAAAGAGACTATCAGTGTTGCCATATCTCAGCAACTAGAAGGAAGCAAGGCTCGGGAGCCTATCTGGAGGCTAATTTGGGTTGCTAGAAAAAAGCATAAATTAAGGCAGAGATAAGACTGACTCTAATCATTTTTATAGAGTGCTAGATACTGTGTAGAAACTCTGAATAATACTAACTTCCAGCAGAGAGGGTTTATTTATTTTTTTACTTACAGGTAGTTACAATAGGGATTGATCACCTTGATGTAATTAGGGAAGGAGAGGCACTGAATCTGACTTCAGGCTTTATGAGAACTATTCCATTTCTAGTTTGAAGTAATCCTAAAGTAGGACCTTTCAAGAACGTCAGCTGAAAGCAAAGGTTGTTTTTCTAGGCCCATCCTCTTGCCGGGCCTTGAATGCCAATTTTCCCCTCCCCAGCAGAATTCTCAATTTCTTTGAAAAAATAATCTGGAAATTTTTTTTTTCAGTAGATCAGTATACTGATCAGTATATGCTCTCCAATTTTCTTTAATTATCTGGATTGCTTAGTGATTCCCACGAGTAAAAAAAGGAGGTCCATAATCAAGCTTTGAGTAATGCTAATACCTAATTGTGTTGTATAAAAGGCAAGCTGGAGGTACCGTGAGAATGCATATTCAAAAAGCAAAAGGAAAATTAGAAGATTGTCTTACATGAAAGTCAAGGGAAGACGGTTTCAGGATGGAGGGAGAAAAGTGTGATTAACTGTTCTAATTCTCTATATTGAGTGACTTACGTGTAATTAGTGATCTTGAAAGAGTATTTTTAGTAAATAATGGAGATGACAGCTAGGTTGGGGTGGCTTAAGTAGGGAAACAGAGATGTGGAAATAAAGTAGCGAATGTAGACAGCTAGTTAAAAAAGACTGCCTGTGACAAGAGGACAAGAAAAAGGATGTATCAGGGGAAAGATGGGGTTGAAGATAAGAATGGCCTTTCTTTACTGCCTTCTTCTCAGTACCATTAGCCAGCCTTTCCCTGCTTTCCTGAAAGATGAAATGCTGCTAAGATATTTTCTTGAAGGCAAGAAAGAGTGAAAGATGGACAGCATTTCCATACCTCAGAAAGAAAGAAACAAGGCTCGCTGGGCTATCTGGAGGCTGATTTAGGTTGCTACAGAAAAGAGTAAATTAAGGCAGAGAACAGACTGACTTCAACCATTCACCTGACCTGAGGAGTCACTGCTTTGTCTGAAGTTGCCCTCTCTCCTGCCTTTACAAGAAACAGTTGGGAGACAGCCACACAAAAGCTGCTTTTTTTTCCTTTTCAAAAACAAGAGGAGGGCTGGGACATTTCCCCCTAGCTGCAGGGATCTGTTAATTGGCTCCCCAGTAAAATTACAGAAGCAGCCTGCCTGATAATGATTGTAAATGACAGAGACGATCAGGTTTACCTTGTGACGTCCCCAGGGGACTTGTAGTTAGTTTAGTCTGAACTTACCATCAGCTGCTCAGGTAGCTTTCTTCTCAGCACGCAGTGGCTAGACTCATCCTGTATTCTTTCAAACCTAATTAGCATTAGGGGCCTTTTCTCCCTCTCCCTCCCATCCCTGGAAGCCTCCTTCTTCTTACAGTCCCCCCTCCTCCTCCTCACTTTCCATGTCTCCCTAAGCATGCCAATCGAGAAACTGATTACTTACAGAGGTTGGGCTCTTTTGTCTCTTGGCCTGCAAGAAACAACTCATGGTTTTGAGCTGTAGGCTACTGTCCCTCCAGGAAACTATGTACCAACTTCACTGAACTCCAACCTCCACTGACTCCTTTACAGTTTGAAGGTACTCAGCTTAAGGATTTTATAGTTCATTGTAGGTGTTTGGAATGTACTATGGGTCTTAAATAGAAGCTAATATGCCAAAGAGCTAAATGTTGAAGGAGGCAGCTTTCATTAAAACCAAATCTCCAATCTTTTTATCTTCCAGAAATATGTGGATGTGGGTATAGTTACATATGTCTGCATATGTATGTTTGTATGTGAATTGTATGTATGTGAATATGAGGATATTTAATATATATTAGATATACTATTATGTACACATATAAAATACATGTAATCTATGTGTGTGTGTATATATACATGTATATGTGTGTATGTGTGGGTATGTAACATATATTACAGACATATATTACATAGTACATATACATATATATTAATCCAAACTGTAATATATGGGTCACTTATGGATCTTATTAAAATGCAGACTCTGATCCAGGAGGTCTGGGACAGAGCCTACTTTCGGGTAATGTAGGTGTTGCTGGTTTGGGGACCACATTTTGGAGAGCAAATCTTAGAGAGATCTTTGCATATTCTCCTCCAGCGTCATCTTAAACCTAACTGCCCTACTCCTCAGTTCTGTGCAAATGTCGCTCCGGTATTTCTTTAAGGCTAACAGTCCACTTGATAGAGGGCATTTTTTGCTGTTTCTCAAGATGAAATTAGCAGACTGTCAACTGGTGTTCTGCTTTCCTATTCCCGACAAGTCCACTGGGAAGTGCCAAAGATGATGTGAAATCTCTTTAGATTTTTATTAGTTTACTGTTATTTGTTTAATTTGCTAAATTGAGCAAGTTATGTCATGAATTTTTAGGTAATTTTTATCTATTACACTATGTGTATTTATCTATACGCATATGTGTATAAGGTTATAAATTCACTTTTGCTATTTTTTTTCTCAGCATTTTGATGTTATTGGTCCATAACCTTTTTTTTCCCCCTTCAATTTCTCAAGGGAAATCCCTTTATAGGGAATCTGCTTTTCTGTCTAAGTATGGCTATGTCTATATGTAGACTCATTTTACATATAGACTTCTTGCTCATGACTCACTGGACTTCTGATATCTCAGGATTCTTGTATTTTATCAATTCTAAAAATTTTTTGACTTTTTTTTTTTTTTTGCATCTTCCCCATTATCTCCCTGTCTGGAAATTGAGTTCTTTATATATTAGCCTTTCTCATTCTCTCCTCCATGTTCCCTAACCTCTCTTTCATATTTTCCATTTGTTATATGTTTATTTTACATTTTATGCAAATGATTCAGATTTATCTATATGTAACATTGCTTAAGTCACATACTGAATTTTAATGTAATCAACATGTCTAGAAGTTCTGATTCTTTTTCAACCCTGCCTGCTCATTTTTTCCCCACAGTATCCTTTTCTTTCATCATGATTTATAATTATATCTTTTTAACCTTTTTCATCATTTTAAGTGTATGGCCTTTTTCAGATTGTTCTAATATCCAAAGTCTGGGGTCATGCTAACTCCTTGTTTGATTTGTCTGCTGATTCTGATTTATGAGGATAATTTCTCATTTTATTTCTAATTTTTTATTGTGGGCATATTGTCAGTTTTTAGAAAGTTTTGAATTCATGACCACCTCCCCCCTTCCCCCCACAAACACCAATGGAGTTTTAAAATTCTTTCCTGAAAAGCATTATTCATTTCTTTCTACCAGTTATCTCAAGAAGTTGCTTGCCTGGAATCAGATTCTTTTTCCCATTCCTTTCTCAGTTTTAAATTCCTGCCACATGGCATATAAATGGGGATACTACATTTACATATAATGTGAGCTTGGGGCTTCCATTTCTCATGATAGGTGTTTTTCACACCAACATCCCTAAGCAGAGATAAATTTTCTTGTTCCTTTCTTGGGTCAGTATGAGGAGCCTGTTGATTGCCTCCTACACAGATAAGCTGAGCTTTCCCTGGTGATGGTTACCTTAGGTCTCAGTTCTCGTCTGTATTTCCTGGCTCCACGTGGCATTACAGTCACAGCCATTGATGAAATAGTCCTATGGATGAGTCTTCTATCTCTCACAGACACTCTTTCTGACTATGACCTCCTTCTTGCTTCTGGCTGGAAGCTTCTACTTCTTAAAAAAAAAAACTTTTTTAACGTTTATTTTTGAGAGAAGGAGCGTGGGAGGGGGGCGCAGAGAGAGAGGGAGACACAGGATCTGAAGCATTCTCCAGGTTCTGAGCTGTCAGTACAGAGCCCGACACTGGGCTCAAACTCACAAGCCGTCACTGGGATCGAATTCACAAGCCATGAGATCATGACCTGAGCCGAAGCCGGCCACTTAACTGACTGAGCCACCCAGGTGCCCCGCTTTTACTTCCTTTAAAAACTGCTATATGTTTAAAAATTCTTGTGTTGTAATTTACCTAGCATTTCTGAGAATTTGTAGTAGGAAGAAAATCCACTTGAATTCAGTTAGTCATACTGTTGAAACCATAAGTGCCCAGAGTGATCTTTCAAAATATAAATGATGACACATCATTTTTACAGTGTTTTAAAATTGTTAAAGAGCTTCTCATTGATAGAATAACATGTTAGAATAAGATGTAATCTGTTTTTCATGGTCTAAGAATCTTTCTTAATCAGGTCCCACCCATTCTCCCAGTATCATCTCATGTAACTCTTCCTGTGGCTCGTTCCTTATCCTGTAACCATACTGGCTTGCTTTCTTTTCTTGTACATGCCAAGTTCTCTCTCCTAAAACAGTGTTTCCACAGGATTCTTCCTACCTTTCAGTGGTCCTGGATCATCATATTCTCGATCACATCAATATGCTTAGTTCCTTCCCAGTATTTGACACAATACATAGTTATCTTGCCCATTTACTTATTTATTTTCTGCCTCTAAATAGAGTGTATGCTCCATGGGGAAAGCAACTTTGTCTTGCTCTATCCTCAGCATCTAGCACAGTACCTGATACACAGTAGACAGTGAATGGATATATGTGTTCAATGAAAGAGTATGGAAGTAATGTTCAGCATCCTCTAGTTTAACTTTCTGCTTTTATAAAAAAATAAAATGAGCTGGGAAAGTAGCTGAGAAAAGTTTAAGCACTTGTCCAAGATCATAAGTGTTTAATTAGATACCTGAAACAAGTACTCCTGTCTCCTGACTCCCCTGCCCTATTTTCTTTCTGGTCACCACTCCAGTGGTTATAGAAGGCCCATATCAGGGATTTAGAAAGACAATGGATTAATAGGCTATAGGGTGATCCATGACCTCCCTCCCACTTATATGATGAATTTTGTGGAATATACACACATATTAATTTTCTGAGGAAGAAGCCTGTACCTTTCATTCAATTTTCAAGAGTCAAAGCCTCAAAAAATCTTAGCAACTACTGGCCTACATACATATTGTTTATGAACTATTAAGTTCCTTGCATATTTTCTCTTGTCTTTGTATCAGTTCTTCTATAAGTAATAATTGAATAATCATTAAGGAAGTGAAAGACCTATATTCTAGACACTAGAAAAGATTGATGAAATAAAGTGAAGATGATACAAATGGAAAGATACTCCATGCTCATGGATTGAAAGAATTAATGCTGTTTTTTTTTTTATTTTATTAAAAAAATTTTTTTAATGTTTATTTATTTCTGAGACAGAGAGAGACAGAGCATGAGTAGGGGAGGGGCAGAAAGAGAGGGATACACAGAATCCGAAGCAGGCTCCAGGCTCTGAGCTGTCAGCACAGAGCCCGACACGGGGCTCGAACTCACGGACTGTGAGATCATGACCTGAGCTGAAGTCGGACGCTTAACCGACTGAGCCACCCAGGTGCCCCAAGAATTAATATTGTTAAAATGTCTGTACTACCCAAAGTAATCTCCAGATTTAATGCAATCCCTATCAAAGTACCAATAGCATTTTTTCACAGAAGTAGAACAAAGAACACTAAAATTTGTATGGAACCACAAAAGACCCTGAATAGCCAAAGCAATCTTGAGAAAGAAGAACAAAACTGAAGGTATCACCATCCCAGATTTCAACATATACTACAAAGCTACAATATCAAAACAGCATGGTACTGCAAAAAATAGACAAATGGATCAAAGGAACAAAATAGAGAGCCCAGAAATAAACCCACACTTATGTGGTCAATCTATGATAAAATATAATGACAACACATCATTTTTACAATTTTTTAGAATTGGTAAAGAGCTTCTCATTTATGGGGGAAAAAGTCCCTTCAATAAATGATGGTGGGAAAACTGGACACCTACATGCAAAAGAATGAAACTGAAACACTTTATTTTACCATACACAAAAATAAATTCAAAATGAACTAAAGACCAAATGTGAGACATGAAACCATAAAGCTCCTAGAAGAAAACACAGGCAATTTCTTTGATACTGGTCATAACATCTTTCTAGATATGTCTCCTCAGGCAAGGAAAACAAAAACAAAAGTAAACTATTAAGACTACATCAAAATAAAAATTTTAGGCACAGTGAAGGAAATCATCAACAAAACAAAAAGGCAACCTACTGCATAGAAGAATATTTGCAAATGACATATCTGATAAAAAGGGCTAATATTCAAAATATATAAGCTACGCAGCTCATCCCCCCCAAACCCAAAATAATCCAACTAAAAACTGGGCAGAGGACCTGAATAGGCATTTTCACAAAAACATACAGATGGCCGACACACAAAAAGATGCTCAACATCAGTAATCATCAAGGAAATGCAAATAAAAACCACAATGAGATATCTCCTCACACCAGTGAGAATTATTATTTTGAAAAAGAAATAACAAGTGTTAGTAAAGATGTGGAGAAAAAGGAACCCTCTTCCACTGTTGGTAGGAATGGAAATCAGTGAAGCCACTATGGAAAATAGTATAGAGGTTCTTCAACACATTAAAAATAGAAATACTCTATCATCCAGTAATTCCACTACTGGATATTTACCCAAAGAAAACCATAACACTAATTCAAAAAGGTATATGTACCCTTATACTTATTGCACTTTTTTTTTTTAATTTTTTTTTTTTTTAACATTTTTTATTTATTTTTGGGACAGAGAGAGACAGAGCATGAACAGGGGAGGGGCAGAGAGAGAAGGAGATACAGAATCGGAAACAGGCTCCAGGCTCCGAGCCATCAGCCCAGAGCCCGACGCGGGGCTCGAACTCACGGACCGCGAGATCGTGACCTGGCTGAAGTCGGACGCTCAACCGACTGCGCCACCCAGGCGCCCCCTTATTGCACTTTTTAAATAGCCAAGATGTGAAAACAACCTAGGTGACCATCAATAGATGAATGAATAAAGAAGGTATGGTATATATGTGTACAAACATGCACACACACACACACACACACACACACACACACACATGCACACACACACTGGAATATTACTCAGCCACAAAAAAAAGAATGAGATCTTGCCATTTGTGACAAGATGGATGGACCTAGAGAGTATTATGCTAAGTGAAAATAAGTCAAAGACAAATACTATATGATTTCACTTATATTGGAATCTGAAAAAACAAAACAAATGAACCAAGTAGAAACAACCCATAAATACAGAGAACAAATTGGTGGTTGCCATAAGGGAGAGGGAGGAAAAAGGGGTGAAAGTGAGTGGAAGGTACAGGCTTCCAGTTATAAAATGAGTAAGTCATGAGGATAAGAGGTACAGCATAGGGAATATAGACAACGGTATTGTGGTAGTGTTGTGTGGTGACACATGGAAGCCACATTTGTGGGTGAGCATAGTATAGTATTTAGAGTTGTTGAACTACTATGATATACACCTGTATTGTAATATTGTGTGTCAACCATACTTCAGTGAAATAAAGGTCTGAATAATCATTATCAATTAAGAATCTACTATATTGCTAGAGGATCTAGTGTCATGATTTGTATTAAAATGTTGCCATTTATAAGTAAAAGGTTTTGTTCTAGAGCTATGGAATCACTTTGCACAGGAGTCTAGGGGTATTCTGACAATTTTATTTATCAAGACTGGCAGTAACAACACTCAAATGTTGGCTGTAGTGCATATACCTTAATGTTTCTTTAGCCATATTTCTGGTAATTGTTCCCCTAAAATACTAAAAAATAAAGAGTTTCTCATTCTAAATTCTCTGCTGTGTTGGAAACGAGCTCATTTGTGGGATCAGCTTTGACTCTGGAGAAGTGAGATTCAGATGCTGAACAGATTGGTTGATAATGTGTAGAGCAGATTTGTGGATTTTAAATATGTATAGGACTAATCTATACTTTTCTTTCTCAGCAATATTTTTTCCTACCAAATCTATGTGTAAAAGATCCCGCAGAGAATGGGGAGAAGGAATGATCCTGCCTTTGCAGTAGATGTTTGGTGCAGTGTCTTCCCAGACCATGAACCATTTTCCCTTTCATCCCTGAGAAAAGTCCTTCATTGGAGATGCCCTGCTGCTCAGCCATTGATAGCTGTGGTTGAGTGGCCAAAGCTGAACCCACTACATACTGTCTTTCAGAAATTAGGATTTGAGAGACAGAGACAGGCCAGTTAAATCTCTGATGCACCTACAACTCTTATCTATAAATGTGGAACTGCAAGAAAATATACTTTGCCACGTGTAATGAAAGGCAACAAAAAAAGCCAGTCTGTAAAAAGCGAAGGTAAAGATGACTCAGGTAAGCTTAAACAAGAAAAAAGAAAAGAAAAGAAAAGAAAAGAAAAGAAAAGAAAAGAAAAGAAAAGAAAAGAAAGAAAAGAAAAGAAAAGAAAAGAAAAGAAAAGAAAAGAAAAGAAAGAAAAGAAAAGAAAAGAAAAGAAAAGAAAAGAAAAGAAAAGAAAAGAAAAGAAAAGAAAAAAGAAAAGAAAAGAAAAGAAAAAAGAATCTCCTTGGTCTCTGATAACTTTCCTTACAATTACTCCTTTTTCCCCCCACATAGACTGAGTTAATTTTATTACAAACTAAGTTTAACTAATATAAAATTTTATTTCCTGTGGATGAATGTTCTTTCTTTTTGGTTTGTTTCATTTCTTTGATTTGTGTGCTTGGATGCAGAATGTCTGCAAGTGCTGGAGTCAAATCAATTAGGTTCAAATGGTGATTGGCTCACTTGCTAGCAAAGTATAATAATTTGGATGCACTCACACTAAAAATTTACTGGTTATCTGAAAGTCAAATTTAACTGGGTATCTTTTCTTTGATCTAGCAACCCTACTTGTGCCATAGCCGCTTCCTTTGTAAAGTGGAGGTACTAATACCAAATTAGCAAAGGGGTTAAGAATGTCAAGGATATCACAAACATCATTTAAAATAATATATCAGAAATACAGTTTATTATTTTCTTTCCTCTTCTCTTTTACCTGTGTTGTATCTGGAACACAAGAAGGTGTTACATACAAAGGTCATCATTACGAGACCACCAATTGGGAGTAAATGGTTCATTTTGGAACATGGGGAAGTTTTGTATGCTTTTTATGCAATGATGTCTTTATTCTCAGATTAGAGAATGTGGAAGGTCATGTATTTCTATCTGCGTGATTTCACCTTGGCACCCTATCTCAGGATATGCTAATATTCATTCCTGTGCCAGGCATATACCTAGGTCCTAGTTACACACAAACTGGTTTCTGATTCAAACTGGTGTCTCCCCATCTGATCGTTCTCACCTCCTATGGACAGAGATGAAGAAAGAAAAAGCATGAGGAATAAAGAGAAGGAGAAAATATACTGGTTTACTATTGGCCTGCTTGAGGAAAAAGAATGTAAGATTCTTCATTTGAGGGCTCTTTTATTTCTTGTCTCCTGTGTCTAGGTCCTCATTGCTTTTATCTGGCTCACTTTTTATCCCCTGACTGGAGGAACCCAAGTCCTGAAGGGCCTCTTTAACACAGCTCATTCTAACATATTTTCTGTTCGAGGGACACAGAGAAAGGAAATTTTCTTACACAGCATTCGTCATGTATTTCTTTATTTATCACTCCAGACCCAGTGGGATTGGATCAGACTTTTGCCTCTCCCCCGTGTGGGCTTGCTCATCAACCACGAAGCAATGGGCACAAAAAAGGCATCTTTCCATTTTTATTTTCCTGTCCAAAGTCACCATCTCTGGAGATGCTTTACAAGTAGCAAGCTAAAGGCTTGTGGAGAATATCAACAGGCCTAGTTTGATTTTGAAGAGGCAGGGGCATTCTCCTCTGTGGTTTCCTTCATTTTTCCTTTCTCATTTTCTTTCACGGTTTCAGTTTCACCTAAATGTGGCTGGGGTGGCATTTTACTGCTGTGAGCTACGACGGTTTGCTTAGAACCACTAATGGAAATGGTTTTTGGCTGCAAATGATGAAGTGATGTAGTCAAAGGTGGTTTTGTAGTCTGGTTAACTGGGTCAACCATAGGAGAATCATTTATTTCTGTAACTGTCTCTGATGCCAGTGGCACCATGTTTATTATTTCATACGGACTCTGAGATGAAGTACCATCCATTTTGTAACAAGAAGTGCCATAAGGGATGGCACAAAACACAAGATCCGAGGGCAGTAGCTTAAAGTTATTGGGTGGCCGGGTAATCACAAACCTGTAAGAAAAGCCAAAGATGACTCCTGAGCCTCTCTGCAGCCAGGATGGCATGGCTACGGGTGATGGCCAAAACAAGGAAGTCTTTCTGCTGGGCCAGAGGAGGAAATGTTTTTGTTCTGCTTTGCCTCATTGGTTTCTGAGTAATAGTGAATACCCCTGGCACAGTATAACTGAAGCCTCAGACTAGGAATCAGGAGACTAACATTCACTTCTGCCTCTGAAACCAAGTGTCTCAGACCTTGGTTAGGCATGGCATCTCCCTTCTTTGGGCCTTGCTTTTTTCACCTCTTTAATGGGAGAGGGATAGGATGGAGGTGTGGACTGATTGATCTCTAATTGACTTTTGGACTCCAAGTTTCCCTGTTTTTAATATCCACTACACTAATGAACTCAGTTGGCACAATAGTGAGCACTTGGCCAAGCTTTATCAAAAGCAGATTACATACATTCCAGCTATTTCTATTCTGGCTTAGGCCTACCCTAATACTTACACCACCAACTTTCACACAGAATGTAGTGTGGCCAATGGAAAAAAAAATAAACCAGTTTTATTGGAAATTTTGACTAGTAAGCAAATAGTGAATGTCAGTGAGTCTTAAAGAACACCCACAGCCTGTTCCTGTTTACAGGGCAGCAGGATGCCTTAGCACAGTAGCAGCTACATAGCAAATCCTCAATAAATGTGAGTTAAATGAATTACTACACGAGCATTCATGTCAGAACACTGAGGCAGAATAAGGCAGAATAACTTTTCATGTCTTTCATCCTGTATTTCTTCATCACTGCCCCAAATAGTCACCTCGTATTTCCTCAACGCCCATCTCAGTGCACCTCTGACCTCCTTTCACTGAACAATCTTCCCCTTTTTACCTTTCCTACTGAGTTCCCTGTGATATCTATAATAGTTTAAATAAGATCTACTATAGCCACATATTCCCTTTGAAACAGAAATATTATTTCCTTCCAGAAAGTCCTCTCAAAGAGGGGCTGCACATTTTCCCTATTACCATGTTCCATGGGTTTTCCAGAAGTATTGGAGCAAGGGCATGGAGTTCAGGCAGAGAAAGAGAGAAACCAGCATCATTCATGCTTCCCAGTGCTGCTTCCAGAACATCACTGCTCCCCACCATCTTTGTGATGAATACTCTATAGCCAGATCACCATCCCTCTTGATTCATCAGTATCATCTATAGACCTCCATGTTTATTTAGGTCTCTTGCACTTGGGATACTTTTTATTTCAAGCTCTAGGACCACTATCATTTCATGTGCCTGCAATGTTTATGTGGCTTACAACTCCAAGAGCTAGGCGCCTTTCCACCACCCAAGAATCTTATCTCCAAACCACTTTCCTGAGCACATACTGGAAGTCATCATTTCTTGACATGTCCCACCTCTCAAATATCATGCTTCCAGAAATCACTCTCTGGCTGTCACTTCCCATCATTCTGTCCCCATTCATTCTTGCACTCTAAGTACATCCACTGTTTAACGTCATCAGGACTTTCAATCCTTTGTCCTTTCATTTTCGAGTTGGGTATTGCTTCTACAAACCTACAACCAAGTTCTTCTATTACTCTCAGTAGCTAACCTACACTTTTACCTCTTTCCCAACTCCCTGTAATACTTCATCCATCTTTTCTCTCAGCAACGGCCATGGCTATGCTTCACTGAGAGATCCTGGTGTTACATACAAATTCGTTTAAGCACATGGTATGGCAATGTTTGCCTTGGCACCCATTCTTTTCCTTCCTTTCTCTGATGAGCAGAAAGTTTTCTTTCCATTCAAGACTACTCCACTTTGAGGAAGTTGGTTTCTTTCCCCCTATGAACGAGAGCAAGGTTCTTTCTATCTTCTTCCACTCTATTGTTTTTAATTTCTCCTTGGAGAAATTAAAATGGACTGAATCCTGTCCATTCCCACTGTGAGAATCTTAGTTTGGACCTACATTATTGAATTGTCGGTAGACTGTACCCTCTCTTTTCCCCTTCTGCCTTCCACATACATTTCCTTTATGTTCTCCTATGCTGCTATCAAGTGGATCTTAGTTTTAACTGAAATATGAACATAACACTCCCACAATTTACACATACCAAGCCAAATGGGCTAGAAATGAGGCAGTCCATAAACATTTACCCAAGGAGCCCAGCAGAAAACAAGTAAATCTTTCCAGTGGCTTTTAGCTTTAAAAAGTTGCATAGAGATGGATGAGGGGTAAGTTACAAAAGAACCCTGATTTAAAATCTGGGTCTACATTTTAGCTGTCACTAGGGACACAGACACCATTCTCCTTACATAGTCAGTAGTAATTGTATCCCAATCATCAGTTCATTCATGTTATTCACACTCATGCTTCCTTATTCCTACATCACTCTCTACTCCCCCTGGACCCTTCTTTGTAAGCATGGACCCTCAGCTCTGGACTTTTCTTTCACATAAAATAAAGTAGCTTTGGCTCCTATGCTTGGATAGATGGGTACCACTTTCCAAGGTAGCATACTCCCCTTTTTTCTTCCGGGTTGTTCTCCTCTTCATCTATCATGCGGTATAAGCCAAGGCACAGGATTCCAAAATTATCTAATGAGCCACAGAACACTTGCCCAAATGTCTTTCTTGGCTGGGGAGAAAAGAGAAAAACATGTGTCTGTTGGCACTTTAATTAAGCAATAACAAGCACTTACTGGAAAGTTATTATCTTTCCTTGCAGTAAAAGTTTGGAAGACCCAAAAGCCATTTCCTAATATCTTTTATGGTGGCATTGTCAAGTAGGAAATTAGGTTTATGAATAGTTTTGAGCCTCTAATCCCAGTGATTGTTTTTATCACTGTGGCCTTCCAGAGCCCCTCGTGGGTGTGGTGGAGCATGTTGTTATGCTAGTTTTTATTACTACCACTGTTTTGGTAACCAGTAAGAAGTAACAATGAGTAACAGGTTGGGAAATTCAGTTTTCAAGCTATATAATGGGTTGGGATGTAAAGTGACCTCAAGAGGGTGTTTTTCTTATCCTACTCCCCGAATAGCACACAGTCCCGAGCCTTCCTCCTGACACTGTTCTCAGGCTATACCCAACAAGGGCATCATGAGACAACATGGTCAAAGTAACAGCAAGGGGATTCAGTGAAGTCACTTGAGAACAGTTCGTTTCATTATGTGATGCTATGGGGTAAAGAACAAAATGAGGACAAGATATAAGTGGAGAAAGGAAGGACAGGAGTGTTGACCAGTCCACTGTCAGCTCTGATAGTAACAGGCAGTTGCTGGCGGCAGTTATCCTGGGCTGATAGTCACTCGTAAGTCATTCCCAGGTGAGGAACCCAAGACCACAGAAATGCCAAGGACCAGACTATGCTAAAGGAACTTGGCAATGTTGTTTGCACCTGGAATTCAGATGTACAGAGCATGGGCTTTCCCTTTTTGGCAGTATCTATTAAGACATATCAAGTATAGACACCTAGAAGAAATTGCTTCTTGTGAAGGGGTTTCTCTTTCTACTGATGTCCTCTGAAAAAACGAAAAATATTTCCTTATAAATTCCTGCCCCTGCTAACTGGTGGGGAGCTCAATGTAATGTCAGTTAAAGCTAAACCAAAAGGCACTGATAAGTTGATTACTCATTCCCAGGCTAGACCCCAATCTGATCAACAAATACCCAGATGCCTCCCTGGAATCTTCCTTCATTAGCTTTTCCCCTTGCCATAATCTACTGCTCACCAGCTCAGTGGGCTAGGAAAATTCAAGCATTTTCCACTACTTAGACCAATCAGAGTCTTAGACTCAAACACAGAATCCTTCTGCCTGATTTCAGCTGGCATGATCAGATTTCTTTATCAGCTCAGACATAGGAAGAGTGGGCAGACCCTGGGTCAGACTGCCTTGGAGGGAGCCCTGCTTTTCCAGTGGGACAAAATGTGATCTCAGGTAAGTCCTTGTTTCTCTGGGTCTCAGCTTCTTGATCTGTTCAATGCAATTAATAACAATACCTACCATGTAAATCCTTGGACAGATTAAATAAACAACAATAACAAGAAAAACAAAGCAGACAGGCACAGAGAAAATGTTCAGTAAATATTAACTATTAGAGTTATTATTAATACCCTTGCTAAGGTACAAAGTTATTAGACCTCTCAGATGCTTCCTGCAGACTTGGATTTTTTTATCTGGAAGATGGGCATGAAAACGACTGCCTTATATACCTTCTGCAATTGTTGTAAAAAATAAAGATAGCACATGAAAATGCACTGTAAATTATAAAATATGAGTATAAGGTTGTATTATTGCTCGTTATTATTTTTATGCTATAGGCTATCTAGGAACCCAAATAGCCTGAGTCATTTTCAGAAACCCAGAATGGTAAGGAAGGGGGAACCTTTATTAAGGTAGGAGTAGACTCACTTCAATGTCAGACAGAATGGTTTGGTTTAAGGACAGAAGCCCCAGCTTACACCGTGCTCTTCCAGACACAACCGAAGTGCAGCTGTGGATCAGCCCACAGAAACTCTTATCCAAAAATTGTTCCAGCTGGGAACTTATCCCTCCTGTCACCAGCATCTGAAGTAATTCCAGGACGTGATAATTGTAGAAGGCCTGGAAAGCAACGACAAAGCCACGTGCAAAGTCAGAAGAACCAGCATAGAAACTGTGGACGTGTATAGCCTTGGAAATTTAGGGGGGGGTATCACTGTTTGAAATGGATCAAATGACACAAAACAGGGTCTCTCATTATCATTATTTTTATTTTTATTTTTTATCTTATTTTTGAGAGAGGGAAAGACAGAGCATGAGTGGGGGAGGGGCAGAGAGAGAGGGAGACACAGAATCCGAAAATGGCTCTAGGCTCCGAGCTGTCGGCACAGAGCCCGACGCGGGGCTCAAAGTCACGAACCGCAAGATCATGACCTGAGCCGAAGTTGGACGCTTAACCGACTGAGTCACCCAGGTGCCCCTCATTACCATTATTAAAATCAACTAAAAACTGGCAGTTCAGGTAGGGCACTGGGTTAGGCCAGGTGCAGAGTGACCCAGTTCTTGCTCCCTCAGGGCTTACACTGTAGCAGAAGAACAAAATGGGAAATGATACTGACACCAAGGATGTCTTCCAAAAATAGCAGAGGAGTATGTCAGGCCACAGATACCCTAATAATCATCAACAGACATTTAAAACTATGTATTTAATGAGACTTCCATAGATTCCTCCCTAGGGACTACTGACATGATTACTGTCATCTATAATTGAATCTTCTGGATGTGAATCTACTTATATTCCTTTTGATTGTGACCCACTTGAGGACAGGTATTGCCTTGGGCCTTACTGATATTTAGATCTCCCACAGTTCTTGTGTGGAGCTAGAACACAAAATTGTAAGGGTTGAATAAATGGATGGAATTTTTGGAATCTCTGGCATCAAAATAAAACCAAAGGAAGACATGTGGGACAACTGCTTATTTTGAAACCACCTGGAGTCCGAATAACTCTAGCTATTTTATTATTTTTAATTTGTTTTTAAGTTTACCTATTTTGGGGGAGAGAGAGAGAGAGAGAGACAGAGACAGAGAGAGGGAGAGCACACGTGGTGTAGGGACAGAGAAAGAGGCAGAGAGACTTCCAAGCAGGTTCCATGCTGACACAGCACAGAGCCCGATGCAGGGCTCGAACTCACGAACTGTGAGATCACGACCTGAGCCGAAACCAAGAGTTTCGCAAACGCTTAACTGACTGAGCCACCCAGGGAGCCCCTGGCCCTAGCTATTTTCTTAAACTTCTTTTCCAAAGGATTTCTACCATATTCAGTGTAAACTGGCCATTGGCATACACGTAAAGAGCACTGGAATACATTACCCATCAGATTTTCTCAAATCTGAATACATAGAGTTTTAAGTGTTATACTTTTTGTTTTATCGAAATTAGGCTTTTACTCCAGTAGACATGATAATTCATAGGTTTACATAGTACCTATAGAAAAGCTAGTAATTTTTTTTATTAAAAACAATGGGGCACCCGGTGGCTCAGTTGGTTAAAGCATCCGACTCGTGATTTTGGCTCAGGTCATGATCTTACTTGCTTGGGATTCTCTTTCTTCTCTGCCCCTCCTGACCCCCACCCCCAAATAAGCAAATAAGAACTTAAAAAAAAATAATAGTAATGAACTCAATTGTTACTGTCTTAGAAATGTTGCCATTCACTTTCTCTACTCTCAGATTCAAGGACTCATCTTCTGCAGACTGAATTATGATAGCAACCTGTTTACCTGTCTTCCCGTCTTGTTTTTCTTCTCACTTGGAATCCTTGTTTTAACTGTTTCCAGAGAGATTCTCTTGAACACAAATCAAATCATGCCATCCACCTCCTAAAACTTTCAGTGTCATAACCCTTGCTGTAAAACCAAGCTCATCTCCTCTGTGAATGGTGCCCTCCAGTGCTCAATAGTCTATCTGTTGTTGAAGCTACATATTTACTCCTTCATGCCTTTGCTTTAGAACATCTGATCGCTCAACTTGGGGATCTCTTCATCAGAATGAAGTTTTCCTTTCTTTGTGATCCCACAGCCACTGGCTTTTGCTTCATTTCATCTTTCTGTATTATAAGGTTGGTAGTTTTTCTGAAACATACTTGACTTTGAATCTTGGACTGGTATGTTCTAGCTGAATGCTTTTGGAAAATTCATGTGCTCCTTTTCAGAAACCAGTTTCATAACCTTTACAGTTGACATGATAATACCACCTTTGAATACTGTTTGTGGGATGAAATAGATCTACTGCACACATTATTAAGTTCTGTTCTCTTCAACATTGGTTCTCATGTATCTGGATCACCTGGAAGGATATTCATGAGTGTGGGTTTCTGGAATCCAAGATTTACTGGATCAGAATTTATGGACAGGAGTGGGAATCAGAAATTTAAAGGCCACCTCTAGTGGTTCTGCCACTGGTTGGTGCTCAGATCACTCTGGGCAACATTTCCTTAAATGATGTGCTCTTTCCGAGGGCGGACTTTGTCTCCTTAACATTCATGTTCTCGGGGGTGCATTGAACAAAGCAGGTGTTCAAAGCTGTACGAATATTGACTGCAATTGGCTGTTGATTTTTAAGAAATAAACAAATATTTCTAGCAAAACGTAGAGGCCATTGGGACAAGAGGGCCTAGGAAATAATACAAGCTATATGATTTAAGAGAGAATAAAAGGAAAATAAGTTCTAAAGTATTTTCAGACTAAAAGATGACTTCAAATGTCCTGACTGAGGGGATCCCCTGACTGACGGTCTTCTCCTTACATTTCTTCTTTGTTCCATGTTGCTACCACCTAGAAGGGAGCTTCCAGAATTGGCTCACGGAAATCCAGGGGTGAACAGGGGACGTAAATCCAGGTTGAGCCACAATCCGTTTAAGAACAACTGGCCGTAGTGTACAGTGATCAAACATAATGCTAGAATATGTTAGAATAATGTTAGAATAATTCTCCACTGATGAAAGCAAAGGTCTAAATTCTAGGGTTGTTCTGGTGTCAAGGGCTCTCGGGAAACATGTGCTTTGCATATTTAACAGAGAGAGGCTTAGCTGTTGAATATGTCATTTCTTCAGTTTTGACTTCAAAAGGATTGCAATTCTATGTTGGGGAAAATAATGGGATTTACATGTCACCCTTATTCTGAGAGCTCATCTAGTATTCTTATTATCCTGGGTTCTCTCCTATTGGCTTCTTCCCCACCCCCCTCACTCCCTCTCTTCCTTCTTCCTTTTTTTTCTTTCTCAAGAAAAGATGAAAGTTGAAATGTGCTTCACATATTTTAAACTTGGATAGTGCTTCTGATATAATCAGATTTAGTAGAATTTGGACTTCCAGCGTTAGAAAATGTTGAGGCCCAAAGTGTTTTCACTTTTAGCTACAATGAAGCTTGAGGTCTCTCTCATAACCTACAACATTTCTTAATAACATAGATAGTAACACCCTAGATACTTGCTGCTTTTTATTCTGAAAATCCATCTCCAAAGGCTTTAAGACCAACCATTCTTATCAAATATTTCTAATTGAAAATGAGGCTACATGGTAGGAAAACTGCGAGTAACCAGCAGAGGGACCTTAAGGGAGTCACATACCTTCTGTGAGCCACAATTTTCTTACAAGTAAGGAAATTGCTGCCTACATTCACGTCCAGTTCTGAAGTCCAATTGTTATAAAGCCATACAGGAGTCCTGCTTATGGATCTGAGTGTCTCTCCATATATTTTTTTAAAGTTTATTTATTTATTTTGAGGGGGGCGGGGAGAAAGAGAGAGAAAGAGCATGAGCGTGCACGCGCAGGGGTGAGGGGCAGAGAGAGAGAGAGAGGGAGAGAGACAATCCCAAGCAGGCTCCCGCACTGTCAGCGCAGAGCCTGATGTGGGGCTTGAACTCATGAACCGTGAGGTCATGACCTGAGCAGAAACCAAAAGTCGGACACTCAACTGACTGAGCTACCCAGGTGCCCCTCCACATTCGTATTTTTTTTACAGTATTGAGCTGAGAGAGGATTAAATGTGAATATGAATTATGTTTCACCGGACTGTTTTCCCATCTGGGGCAGTTTACAGTAGTATACCAGAGGCTACTTGAAGCCGTAGTGTCAGCTGTGTCCGATTTGGAAGGAAACACTATTATTTTACATTGGAAAAAAAAAATCACCGGTGTATCAGGGGATAGAATGAAAAAGGACATGAAATCCAAAACAAAACTTCAGTTTAAGCAGTGACGACTTCACAGCACGTTATTCAGGCTTTGTTCCATCCTTGGGACCCACACCTTCATTCCTTTGTGTTTATTAAGGGAGGGCAGAGGAAAAGGTGGAGAAGTCCAGACTGGTGATCTAATCTTGTTTCAGACACGGGTGCGGCGTGTCCTGAGGGGAATCTGTTCTGAATGCATCTGTTTTCCCCTTTGCCCTTCTGGGTAGTATGGGCATCAGGGGAACAAGCTCTGACTTGTGACCTCTGACCATGCAGCAGCAGGAAACAGATCTCTTGGTGCCCTGAGCTGGGCGGCAGGTCCAAAGAACCGCTTGGAAGGTGTTTCTTGGGAAGGGGCATTATGAGGCAAAAGGCACATGCTAAATGGGGTGGGGTGGTGGACCCCTGTCCCTCACACAGGACTCAGGACCGGAAACTGGATATCTTGTCTCAGAACAGCAGATGGGATTCTGCTCCTTCCGTTTCACGCCTCTCTCTATGGGTCCCATATTCTAACTTCTAGGAGTGACCTTCCAGATCTTCTTAACAACAGAAATCCTCCTTCGAATCAAATTGGAGGCAGAGCCTCACACACAGTGCAGATGAAAGCTGAGTTGTTCTGACTGGGGGGAGGGGTACAGGTGTGTGGGGGTGCCCTGATGGGGTGAGTGTGCCCAGGGGGACCCCCCCACTGCTTGTCTGCTCAGCAGCTCCTGAGCACGCTGGAAGGCAGATCCCTTTCGGCAAAACTTGAAAGTCGATGCACTGGAAGGCTACTCATAATCACAAAGATTTCTGGAAGGACAGGACTCTGACAGCAAGGTCTGACTCTGGAATCACAGAAAGTAGGGTTTGAAAACCAGCTTGTCATCTGTAAGTGCTGTGACTTTGGCACTTTATGTATCCCTCTAAGCCTCAGACTCTTTATCTGTAAAATGAGGCTCATAATTATATTCTCCTAATTGGGTTGAAAGAAGAATTAAACATGGTATTGCAGGTAATGCGCTTAGCAAAGACCTTGACCCAAAGTAAGTGCTTCAGAGATGTTATTATTATTCCTATCACAGTTATTGCCCTGATTCCTAATATTACCCTAACAACAGAACTTATTCGAAGAAGTTGCCATGAGGTCTGTGCTGAGAAAGAGCCGCAGGTGTGATGTGCAGGCAAAGAAACTGACCATTAGTGGCGCCTGCCATGGGGATGGCTTACAGGGAGTGATAACCACGGACGGAGCTTGCAACTGCCATCCTAACATTAAGGGGAGACCAAGATCTTTGCCTTTCTCCCCCACCTCTGAGTAAGAAGATGCTCTGATAAGAATGGAGAATAAAGCAGAGTGGTGACAAACATATTCCGAGGCCACTGCTCTCATTTCCGCAAGACCAAGGGTCAGGACAGGAGGCCAGCCAACATCAAATGGTACTCAGAAGAGTGGAGACGATAGAATTGGAGGCTCAGGTCTGACCTGTGGCCTCTTTCTTTCTATGTGGCTAGACAATGGGAAGTCACTCCCACCCTTAGAAAGCCAGGTGGACCCAGCAGCACCAGACGTCAGGGCAAAGGAAACAAGGGTGGGCAGTTACCTGATTATTTTCAAAGGTCTAGTTCAGCTTCTCGTGGCCAGAGATTTGGGGCTGCAGCTCTAAATAGTATTAAAGTGTGTTCATTTTGTTGTGTTGTACATCATTAAGGATTCAAGAGCTGGGGTGGAAGGTCACTAGGTAGATACGCAGAGGGTCAAGATCCAAGCCAGCCCCTTTGACATAAAAGCTCCATTGCTATGCTCACCCTATGTTCTGTTGACCAAGTGCTAGTCTTTTTAATTTTATTTTTTAATTTTTATTTAGTTTTGAGAGAGAGAAAGAGAGACAGAGTGCAAGCAGGGGAGGGACAGAGAGAGAGGGAGATAGAGAATCTGAAGCAGGCTCCAGGCTCTGAGCTGTCAGCACAGAGCCCGACGCAGGGCTTGAACCCACAAACTGTGACATCATGTCCTGAGCCGAAGTGGGATGCTTAACCAACTGAGCCACTCAGACACCCTTGTCCTTGCAGACAAAGTGAGGGTCCAGTGTGGCTTGTGACCTCATGTGACTCAGTTGTGTGGCTTTTTCTCTCTTCCACAGACTTCACTGTAGGGCCTCAGAAAAGACTCCTGAGTTCTTACATAGCTTATTTCCTTTTCCAGGAGGATGAACTTGTCCTTTCCCACTGAGAAGCCCAATGGTGCAATACCTGAAGGTAGCCTGGGAGGAGGTGGTACTTCTCAGTGAGGTCACAGGTCCTGTGGTAAGTGGTAAGAGGCCCAGCTGCTGGCTCTCATGACCAAGTTTGTGTTTCCTATGCTGGCTTACATTGTATGTTCATTTGTTTTTATTTCTATTCTCTTAGCCCTTCTCTGCCCATCCCGTTCTTCCCACCAGTTCTAAGCAGAGTCTGTGACTTTGTTCCTGCTGCTGTGGGCCAGTGGAGTTTAATTAAGGCTCCAGTTGAATTTAAGGCACAAAGGTGCCTGTCATCTAGGGATCTCTGAAGAGACCTGGGACCTTAACCCCATTGAAAATGTATCCTGCAGATGGTCCAGTTCATCCAAAGTCACCTCCTGCCTGACACTTCAAGTCATTAATTACCGGCAAGGGAACTGACATATCAATGACAGACAGTGATAAAACCCTTTCTCTGACAGAGCCATCTTCCCAGCAAGGTCACCTGACTGGGCTCCTGGCTCAGTCAAGGCTGAATGCTGCCTAACCCTTTGGGAAATTCATAGTCTACCAACTTGTTTAATGTTAAGCTATCACCGACATCGTTTTCTTTCTCTGAGAACCGGATGGGATTTATGACACCCCCTCCCCACAAGGCTTAGGGAAGCAGAGGCCAAGGCAACATAATCCCCTGCTGCCATGAGGGCAGTGCCTATGGCCCAGCCACGCTCCCCTAAAAAATGCAATCTGTGCCTTTGAGGCGCCTGTACAATTCAGGAATGATGCCCTTCCCACACGGAATTACAGAAGGCTGCAAGCCTATCAAACTGGCTCCAGAGCCCTGTCCGTCTATACGCTGGTATTCAGCCGCTCCGCAGCCCTTCCCTTGGAAACTCTGGGGAGGAATCTGTGAGGCAGCCAGGTTTCCTGTGGAGGCGTTCTTGCAGTCGTTCACAAATGGTGACGTACAGATTTTGTGTTTTAGTCCAACTCCCTGAACATAAGAGCACTTGCACCTCACTGCCTTTTCCCTTCTCCTCTCTGCCTGCAGTGTTTCTTCTCCCAAGATCAGAATGACACCAACTCCCTTCTTCCCCAGAGCTGGCCTTGCATGCCTCGACTTCAGTGCTGCCTTCCTTCTCTGGCCGCGCCATTGAGACTTGCAACTCCTTTCCTAACCCTCACATTTCTTATCTCACATTGCCTTAGCCCTTATATCTGACATGCCACATATGGCCCTTATTTTTCAGGTTCGTGTTTGGTTTTGTTTTGTTTTAAGTTTTATTTACTTATTTTGAGAGAGCACAAGTGGCGGAGGAGCAGAGAGAGAGGGAGAGAGACAGAATCCCAAGCAGGCTCTGCACTGTCAATACAGAGCTCGATGTGGGGCTGAAACTCATGAACCGTGAGATCACGACCTGAGCCGAAACCAAGAGTTGGACACTTAAGTGACTGAGCCACCCAGGCGCAACTATCATGTTTACGTTAATCTCCTCCACTACCCTAAGCTCTACGTGGGCACACAGACTTTTGTCTGTTTCATCACTGTTGTACCCCTGGCACCTAGAACAGTGTGCCTTGCATAGAGTAGGTTTTCTCACAGTGCATTTAATTCTACTTATGGAAATGCTGGAGCGGAGGCAAGGGACATGCTCAGAAGCTAAAGAAGTATTCAGAGCTGAAGACCAACCACATAGTCAGGCGCCCAGGGGGCACCCGGGTGGCTCAGTCCTTTGAATATCCAACTCCTGATTTCTCCTCACGTCCTGTTCTCACGGTTTGTGGGTCTGAGCCCTGCATCGGGCTCTGCACTGGCAGCATGGGGCTGCTTGGGATTCTCTCTCTCCCTCTCTCTTCCTGCCCCTCTCCCACTGTCTCTCTCTCAAAAATAAACAAACATTAACAAAACAAAACAAAACAAAGCACCCCAGGAGAGGGGTGACATGGAGGGAGAGTCAACATAGCTCTGAACAAAACTCATATCGCCAAAGGCCAAAGCTTTTTTTCCTAGTCCCCCTGTCCCTTTATGGCTGAGTCCTGTATAAGCTGTTGAAGATATTTTAGAGAGAGGAGAAAGGAGTATCTCATAAGTTCTGACGCCACAGCTTGGTCTGCCAAGATGCACTTGAAGCTCAAAGGTAGGTACCCTCCTCTTTAGGTGCTCATTCTTCCTGGTACCAAGTGATCTCGTTCTAAGGGCCAGAAGACATTTGTAATTTTGAAAATGTGAACATTTGGCTCCCGTTGCCAGGTAGTTGTGAAAAAAGATGAAATAATGTATCTGAACAAGATTTTTTGTGAAATTCCAAGAGAACTCAGAATTGTGAGGAATTCTCATTATTTCTCTAAGCCCTAACCATCCTTTCTACCCTCTGCAAGGGGCTTGGTTCACAGGTTCAGCTCAGCTGCACTTACTGTGGCCAGGAGGGAATCCAAGAAGCTGCCAGAAAAGACGGTGCCAGTGGAAAAGGATGTGCTGAGATGCAGGTTTGTTCCTGAGAATGATTCATCCAGTCCACTCAGCTGTTCAATATAGTGGATATTGGAAGGATTTTCTGCAAAGCAAAGAAGGAAAAAAAGAAAGGCAGGCAGACAAGCTTAAGAATATGAGACTGCCATACAAAGCAGGCCAAGGGGTGACCATTGATCAAAGGATCTGATGTCTACTCTGGGGCCAATGTGGGATCTGCCCTTACTTTAGTATATCTAATATATATATATATAAATATTAGATATAGATATAGATATAGATATAGATATAGATATAGATATAGATATTGATATAGATATAAATTTTTTTTCTTTCCAAGCATCTTCCTCCCCTAAAGACATGTATCCATCTTGGGTACCTTCATCATCAAGGGTATATCCTTGACCCAGTTCCTCCAAACAAATGCCTCCAATGTCACCTTTATATAATTTACCTTTCAAAGCAGGACACTTTTGGAAGTAAAAAGGGGCACTCTCAATAACTGCACTGGGACAATAGGCATAAATGGGAACATATGATCACCCCAGTTAAAGGCATCTTTCATAACACTACATCATAGATGCCTTGGTATTCACTTGGGTTTTTAGAGTTATCTGGGTCCAGGATAAGCTAAAGCAGTAACACTCAAAATTTAATGTGCATATGAATCACCTGGGGATCTTGTTATAACACAGATTATGATTCACTAAGTCTGGGGGTAAGAACGGGATTCTAGGTGTCCAACAAGCTTCTAGTTTCCAGCTGCTGATTCATGGACTATACTTTGAGTAACAGGGCTTAGAGAATCCTCCTAACTGGGGTCCCTGTAGAAGTGGCCAAATTATCTACTAGCATGTCTATACTTGCCCCAGCTGCAACTCAGATCCTTGTAGGAAGCCTCTGAAGGAAATGCAACTGGTCATTGTTGGGAGTACAAACAGAAGCCCTGATTGCCGTTGTTCCAAGATTATTGTTTCAAAAATGTTTGAAGACCAAATAGCTTTGGATGACAGAGATAATATCTCCCACCAGAGCAAAGGGAATCAAGCTTACTGCCTGTTATAAAAGATTCTGGTTCCCAAAGCCCATGGTTTCTCTCCTACAAAGCAATCCATTGTTCGTACAGGTATTATTTGACCCTTGTCATGTCACCCTGTGGGAATGAGGCTTTGGGCAAGCAGCACAAAATTGATGGTACTCTGGCTATTGCCACTGCTTTGAGTAACAAACTGTTCTTTATCTCTGTCCCAGGGGTCTTGTGTCTTCTTCCAGTATCCATGAAACTGAGGCAGGCCAACTTAATGGTTTGCAAGTAACATAAGGTCTTACTTACATTCTTCACAGTTCTTGACAGTCAGATTACAGATCAAACCAAACTTCCTGGGCATACAATGCAGAATACATTCCTAACTAAGACTGGATTATTCCTTAATTCTTCAAATCACTCCATGGTTTTATAAAAGATGAGCAATGTCTGACTAATATCTACCCACCTTTCTTATGCACATACACTTTTTTCTCCTTGCATTCTAACCCTCGACACACACACATACTCCAGGAGCCCTTATCCAAATCTCACTGTGTCTTCTTAAACTACTGGCCTCTGCTTTCCTAGCCATTTTCCTGTATGCCACTGGACATTCTGTACCAAAGTGCTGACAATCAGGCCTGCAGCTCTCATGTCATTTTGACCTTTTCCAGCCAGCCAAAGAACAAAAAACTGAGGGAGCTGACAGGTGATTTGTTATACTAATTTGACAAGGGCTACCTGATGCCAGAAAGTCTTTAGTTCAACAAAGCTGTAAGTCCCTGGATGGTGACCAGATGTACTTTGGGGCCAGGGAAAACCTTGCTGGTCCTCTCCTAACCACTCCAACTTACATCACAGTCTTCTAATCAATGTCCTTAGTGTATCTACGCCTTGGGTTAAAGATAGTTCAAAAGGGTAGAAAAATAAAATATAAGTAAAAACTGCAGTTGACAGCTTCAGGTTCTAATCTGTGCTAAAGACACCATGCCCCTCTTTCGTACCTTCCCCTTTCATCATCAATTATTGCTATTATTAAATCCCAGTGTGTCCCCTGTTGTCTTAAAAACGTATCCCCAAATGCACAGGTACCTTCGCTGCCTTCCCTACTCTTCCCACCCTCAGAGCTCCTTACATCCAGGAAAGTCTCATGTATGTGCACTTTCCATATGGTGTTGGTGAGAGATAACAGCTTATTCTGGTGTTTCTGCATGAAGTATTTTCATTTTAGAAGAGCATCACTCAGAGCCAGGATTCAGATGACCCAAGGGAGGTACCTGGGACACAAAATTTAAGAACCCCAGGAGTGGACACATCCTTCAAATCTGTACCCCAAGTGCCTCATTTGCATCACCCTGGTATCCTGGCCCCGGTGTCACTACAGGAAAGGAAGATGCCTGATTTAAAGTCCCATGATGGGTAGGTAAGTGAGTATTGGGAGATCCTTCCTAGAAGTCTTCAAATCCATGGTCCCTCCCACAAAAGATTTCCTCCAAACAGACTGAGCCAGTGGCTGATCTCCTCCTGGTCACTGAACAAAAGGAGAAGGCAGATGCTATTCCTGCACCCTGACACCCAGATACAACAGGCTCTGCTTGATGAGGTCACCAGCTGTGTAAAAGCCCAATGTAATGTCCAAACACTTAATGTTTGTCTGGGCCCCATTCTGATTCTTCTGTCCTTTGACTGTGGATTCTCAGATCACAAAGATTTCTCCCTTGAATTTTATCCTTGAAACACAACTTACTCAGTTCAGTGAGGATGGGGATTCTTCGGAATTTTGGTTTCTCAGGAAATCCGGTGAAACACTCTGAAGTCCCTTTTGTGAACACACACAACAAAGAAAAGAGATTGATAAATGCAAACAAAGTGGCTTTTAAGACTTGGCAAGGATGTAAATGCATGCCATGTTACTTGATGCTTTATCTTAACAAAGTTAAGGGAAAGAAAATTGGGGCCTCCTCAGCATTTCCTTTTGAGAAGTGGTGTGTGTTTTAAATGGCATTTCAAATGAACTACAAAAAAGTGAAGCTCTCCCAGTCGTTGCTTATTGATGACAAAGTAAAATATGATTATTCTGCATGGAGTTGTAGTGCTGGGTAATGGCTCAGACAGGCTGTGCCTCAATCCACATCCATTTGCTTGCAGAACTTTTAGGGAACCATGAATAAATGGTGGTGCTTCCCCACCAGTGCTTCTGGAGATACTACCACTAGTTTCTGGCTCCTAGTGCTCTTGGCTTCTTTGTGATATTCTCTGGGTACCCGGGTGCCCATGAGGCAATGCTCATGTCTTCTTTCTTCTTTAGCAAAACTGGCTGCCTCCCATCTCTGGTTGGCTTGACTCAATCCTAAATCCCTTGGGACTTCCTTAAAGATGGGCAGGATGTGACTTGGGGCCTCTGAGCTTTGCTTTCAGTTTACAGACAGATTTCCCTCCTGTGTTAGGAGGTAAGCCTCGACTCACTTCCTCTGTGGGCCTCGACTCCAAAACACAGCAATGCATGGCACCAGCCTGAAACACAGTGCTACCTTGCAGGGAACAACAGGAAGGTTCAAAACCCAGCTGAACACCAGAGTTTCGGTCTCCGAGCCACACTAAAAAAATGTAAAGGATGAAAAGGGAAGAGAGAGATGGGAAGCTGGGGTCCACTTAAAAAAGAAACACACGCACAATGATCTCATCAGAAGTGATGCTTTGATAGGGTTTGAAGAGAGGTCTCTTGGATGTTGGAATGGAGTCCTGAGGGATATGGAAGGGGAATGGGCAGAGGGAATGGGATAAGGGATACAAAGCAGGAAAGAGTCAGTATAAATAAGATGAAGTAGGAGAAAATTCAAACTCCCAATTGGCCTCCAAAACCCTGTGATTTTCCTATAATTGTCATGGGTCACCATTATAGGGTGTAAAGTAGGGAACTGACATTATCTGTTAAATATTTATAAAAGATCCCTCTGGCTGCTGTGAGCAGTGGAAACTATAGAGCAATCAGGATTTTACCACAGTCCTATCAAATCTGTGAATTAAGTATATATAGTCAGAGGCTTCGATCTCAAATGTTCTTATTAGGTGCATACACATGCTTATCAGTTGAAATAACTGATTTGGACACCAGCTGAAGGACAGCAACTGAATTTCTGCCTTAACTCCCTCTTGTCTTGTAGAGCAATGGTTAATTTGTGTATGTGTCAGATCATAGCCTGGATATATTTCACTAATTGTCAATATTTTTGCTATGTAATAGTACATAGTATTATACCTGAAATCTTCCAGTCTGGCAGGGTGCTATTATAAAAGATTGCTTAATTGTAGATTACTACTGTACATTTAAATTTCAGTAGCATATTAAGTTGTCAGACTTAATTACCATTATATGTTTAGATTATGCCACAGATTATTTAGTTCAATACCTAGGTTTGCCAACCTGCTCTCCCTGTGATGTGACAGGGCAATAATTAGAACATCACTGGAAAACCTAAAGTTTCCCACAGAAATGTCCAGGAGGCCTGGCGTTCTTACTGATCCTTAAGAAAGTCCTCACTCTGCTGTCCCCAACTCCCAACATCCCTTGGTGAATCACTGTATGGAATAGCCTTGGTAGTCCTAGATGGCCTTCACATATAAGTTTATCATGACTGCGAAGATGAGGAAAAGCCTGCTTATCCCACAAGAATCTCACCAGATATGCTAGGGCAAGGCTTCTGATTGGTACTATTGACATTTGGGGCCAAAAAGTTTTTTGTTATTATTATTATTTTAAATCATGCGGGGCTGCCCTGTGCATTATAGGATGTCTACCAGCATCTCTGACCTCTACTCACTAGATGCCAATAGTATCCCATCAAGTTGGGACAACCAAAACTGTCTCTAGGCATTGTCGGATGACCTCTGGGTGGAAGGGTGGCAGGGGAGAGGGGAACTGCCCCTGGTTGATAACCCCTGTCCTAGAGGAAAGGAGAGCAAACTGCCCATTGGCTAGTCTTATGTTGGTGCTCAGCATACAAGATGTTTTCTGACTCCTGGCAGAATTTCATAGTCCTTTATACTGTCAGTTTTTGGAAGCGTATATTCTCATTTCTATCTCTTAGTGATGGTACAAGAATGGTATTCACGTGAAATGGGAAGAATGGTTAAGAGAGCCAAATAGGCTTCTTCAAGGCTTCAGAATTTCTCTATATAAACTCCGAGTAGATTTCTATAATGCCAGAGTAATTGATGAAAAATCTGAGTAATGATCCTTTACTATTCTTGGGTGCTCATAACGTGACTTTACTGATGTTATAGCCAGCAGATAAGCAGACTCAATGACCTTCGTTAGGTGGCGCAGTAGAGCCTGTCTAGGTCTCCATTTCCTGGTCACACAGTTGGGTATGATGATATCCCTAAAAGAAACCTTGCAAGGCTCCCACAATACATTTTTCTCTAAACCTTTCCTTTTATCTTTGGGGAAAGCATGTACTCATACTTCATAACAATTGAAATACTTTGATATTTCTTCATTTTCTCTGCCTCCTTTCCAAACCTTTTTCCTTCTCTCTTTTACCTCCTTCTACCAATTAATCTTTCTCCTTTGAGGGCATCCTTCTAGCCTGTAACAGAGTACATGGCACATCATACCAAATCAATATTGTTTTGTTGAATTAATGAATAAGCAAAGGGATAAAAATCACTAGAAATAAAGGAAAGTGGAATTAAATCCATAGGTTTCTCTCTTTCTAGCCTATATAAGATGTGAGATGAAGTAAAAGTAACGATAGGAAGGGCAAGTCACCGAGATGATTAACTCAATGGCCAATGTCAGTTTATCCCAGGCTTAAGTGGGCATTTTCATTTGTATACTGATGACTTTGCCTTTAAAGTGAATACTTCTTCTTTGTCCAATTATAGAAAGTTATAAGCATGGTGTGTACACACACACACACCACTCACACATATATCACACACAAATCGTGTGTAAATCTGAGTGAGCCTAATTGCTAAGCTAAGGTTTTATGTGCAGAGCACAACAGCATTTTTTGATTTGCTCAGCAGAGATATGGTTCATACAGCCTCAGTCTGGATTTCCATGGCACTTTGATATTCATAAAGTGCTTTGTTATTAGCCTGCTTTGCAAAACACCCTGAAACTCTGGGTGCTGAGTGGGCTTTCATTGCTTGGTGAGGGTGTCTCAGGTAGCTGGCTCAGTTCACCTACCAGAGATTAGGCTAGATTGCTCATTTATTCCTCTGTCCCAAGACCCTTTTATGTTCTCACCTAGCAACAGCACCTAGGAGTCAGAGAGAGTTCTTTTGGTTTCCTAATTTGATTCATGAACATTTTTATCCAAAACAATAATCATGAAAGCCTTGCGATGCCGTTGACGTCTGACTGTTCCAAGTTCCATGCAAAGTGGTCAACAGCTATGTGGCTAAAGGACTAAGTTCCTGATCCTGATACAGAGGATCAACATTCCCAAGGGAAATGGCTGGATTCAGGGAACCCCAACCATGATTTACTTTTATTTGTTGAGTTGAAAATCTGTTTTAGATACAGAAAATTCTTCAGAAATAGTACTTTCATATTAGGTTGAGTGTCTAGTACTCAGTTTTGGAAACAAATTAATAGTAAGCCTTTTCCCATTTGGGAGGAGAAGGAAAACCACAATATTTAGTGGGAATTTACCTTGAACACTTGGGTACAGTCAAATATAAGGGCTCAAGAGTCCATCTTACTGGCTTATTTGTTGCAATTCAGTGTGTATGTGGTAAGCATCTAAGTGACCATAGTTGTACTAGGAACTAAGAGGAATACAAAGGAGGAAGAGACTTGATCCCCATCCTAAACAGATCCTGCTTCTCACCATCTCTTTCCAATCTGAAGCTGCAATACAACATTTTTAGTCTGTAGAAGTTGAAAGGGACCTTAGAGATAATCTTGTACAATTCATATATTAAAAGCATCTTCAAAGAGTAAGCGAGAGTTATACTTCATTCTCTCAAACATGAAACTAGGAAGAGTATGGAAACAACTCTAAGATCCAATGAGGATTGATACTACTACTGCTACTACTACTAAATGTTATTAATTATAATAATATGCCAATTTCTATCTTAACTAATATTTAATAACAGCAACAAAAACAGCACTAAAATTCAGTGATTTTTCTTAAAATTGGAAAATAGTGTTACATGCATTCCATTTAGAATACAGACAGTTTTCATTTGACTTAGGATCCCCAAGGACTGAACTATCTGCTACTTCCATTATAGAATTCTCAGAGTTGGAAGGGAACTTCAAGGCTATCTGGCCCAATGTCTCCTCCTCCCCATTATCAAAATACTTCAGAGAGGAGTTAATTCTCTTTCCTTGTTCCATTCTCTCTAGCCTCCTCCTGTCAGGGAGTTGTTCTTACATGGTTCTTCAGGCATATTGGGAGCGCAGCTAACCCGCAGTGATCCGATGTTGAGGGTAGCCATGATGGTCTCTGTGTCTACCAAAGCTGGGCTGCTCAAAGCCTTGGATGAGGAGGATAGAACAGCGCACATGGAACATTCCTCTATGTTGGCTGCGCGGAGGTCTTCAGGAAAGAGTGCAGATCCCTAATGAGAGAAAACCCAGTAGAGGAGGGACTTCTCAGATGGAGGGAATTTATATCATGGCTCAGGGTAATGGCTCTTTGTGGGTGATGCCAATTTTTCAGCCAAAGCCTCTCTAGTCTCCATTGACTTGGTTTCAAGACTCAGCTACCTGATATTTGAACACATTTAGCTTCATTGATCATTAATATCTTAGTGTGACTAAATTTCACAGGCCCTTTCTTGAGAGCAAGTCTGGATGAGCCAAAGGAGGGTGGAGACAGAAGAGCCCACATCCATTCAGATGACTCAAGTGGGAGAAGCAAATTAGGGATAACAGTAGGGATAACAGGAAACATTCAGAGAAAGGAGAAGTTATGGATCTAAAGGCAAATTTTGCATCCCCACAATTTTGTTTGTAGCTGACCTTTCCTGTTACTCTCTGGGTTAACTAGCATAGTGGTGGTTACTTCTTTCCCAATTTGGTGGAGACACAGGGATAGATCTGATCCCACCCTCAGGAAGCTTAGACTAGAATACTGGTAATTCCTAACACTAGCTGGATCTGGAGATTTCCGGTTCTTTTCCTGTCTTCCTTTCTCTGGCCTAATAAAAGGGTGCAGTGCAGAGAACTTTGTGGTGCCTTTTTAAAAGGGAAATGAAATTTGTTCCTTGACGGAACCATTTTTGAAATTTGAAAAATATTACACATTGCCAGCATCATTTCATGAAAAATATTACATGCTTTGGTGCATTTCACACTGCCATATATATTTTTTTTAATCCAGGGAAAGAGAGGGATACAATGGCATACAGACCTATAAAGGTTCAGAGCAAACACAATTACAACCACAATGTCATATATGCAGAACCGATCCATTTCTCATAAATGTAAACCAAATTCTTCCTTTTCATACATCTATCAAGGACTGTGTGGCATTATGTGTTCCAGATTAGATGTGTCTCCAGAAAAGACGAGAAAGTTGGAACACAAAGTCTTAGCTATTAGCTTTAGCTATTAAGTCAGAATCAGATTCAGAAATGCAAAGAAACTGTTAGTTATATAAAAACCATAAAACATAATAATAAACATAAAACATAACATGCAGTGGATCCTGAGCATAAACCCAGGAGCCAAAATGTCTAGATTTAGGTCTTAGTTCTGCTACTTACCAGTGGTGTAAACTTGGACAGCTTACTTACTCTCTCTGTGCCCAAAGTTCAACACTTTCACAATCTACCCCATAGGATTACTTTGAGGATTAAATGAGTTACTTTACGTAAGATGCTTAGAATAGTTTTTGATAGCAGTAAGCACTATATAACTACAAGCTATTATTTTGTTATTATTAATGCTAGTACCATTAGTGAATACAAATATTCACTCTATGTGACACTTACAGGAAGAATGTATATCTGGGGAAAATTCCGGAGAAACACCCATTCTCTCTTCAGGTAATCCAAAGATCCAATGAATACAATGTCCTTCAGCTCCTGCCGGGTATAGCTGCTAGCTCTCAAAGGTATTACAAAATTCCGAAGCCCCATCAGCGTTGACTGGGCATCTCCAAAGACACATGCTACCACATGGTTCCGAAACTCATGTTTTGACTTGTCCATTCGTTTCTAAGCATAAGCAGGCCAGAATCTGGTCAGTTTTAGAAACAAGCTGAGAGTCTCTCAAAGAGGGCTCCTTCCCCTCATACCAATACTTCTAGGTACATCCACAGGAGTACTTCCACAAGGATAATGTAATTCTGCAAATTGCTCATAAAAATGGAATTTATCTGCCTTGGGGTAATTCTACTTTTTATCTTTTTGTGGCGTTCCTTCTGACTCCACTGTTTAAAGTCTTTTATTAGCCTGGAGTACATCAATTAAAACTCAAATAAGTGTCATTCCTTGAGGTGTGACATCATAGAACCAAATGGGGAACACATCTTTTATTGTCATTACATGTTTTTGGCCTTGTATGTGCTATAGTGAGATTCGATGGAAAGCTAAAACATTACAAGTTCCTTTGCTAAATTTATGTTTTCTAGTGAGCCCTGAAAATCACGTCAGGTTGTACAAAATTCTGCAGTTTTCAGTGGATTTTTATATATACGAAAATATCCATGAGTTTGGAACATGTGAAATTGCCTTTTCACGGGCCAAAAATGGTTGAATACTGGTCATTTTATATGGTTCCACCTAATACACCAAACTGATTCAACAGATGCTTTGCAAAGTTGAAGAAATTCCTATGCAAAGTGCACAAAAGAAATAAAAAGGTCACAAAAATTCCATCTGAACTCAAGCATTTATACACGTCCCGCACTACCATCAGCAGCACCAGTTGTTAACGTTTCTTTAATATCTCTAAGTTGAAAATAATAATGTACATGAAAAATATTTAGGTTAGGTTTCTCCTACATTCACAGAGACTTTTAAGAATGATAAATGCCACTTTAAAAAAAAGAGAGAGATGATATCCCTGTAGGAAACTCATGTTGAGCCTTTGTCTGATTTCTTCCAGGGAATGAGTCAAGGTCTTCTCTAGTGACACTGGGATGGGCTGGAAGGAGCACTGGATCTGGAGGAAGACCTGATTCTGTATTCTTTTGTATGACTATGAACAAACTAGTTTCACCCTCTCACCCTCAATTTCTGTAAGTTTCAATGGTTTAAAAATAAGAGTGAATTCTGTTGTGGAAATTAAATACCATATTGAAAATGTAATGCTCAACTAATTAGCTGTTGTTCAATACCTATTAATCAACTCTGAATCTTATTGAATTCCTAGAGTTTCAGAGGAGGACTCTTGGAAGGTGGTAGAGAACAAGTTAAATGCATTTAAAAGCATTTCATGTATGAGTGTGTTCTACATTCGTCTGCTCATGAAGACTCAGAATACTTCAAATGGATACATCATCCTCCCTCACGCCCGTCCTTAGCTGGGTTAAATGACAAGCTTCTGTGAAACACGGGCTGATAAAATCTAACCAGATAAATAAGTAACATCTGACATCTCCACAATTAGTTTGTCAAATTAGCATATATGAGGAAATACTCTCTTTTCAGAGGGAATTGCCCTGTGAGGGGAAATAAAGCTACTTGTCTGGAGAGCCTTCCTAGAGAGTGATGTGAATCTTAACCAAATCTATTAAATAATTGTCTCTCGCTAATCCGATTAGTTGTAACTTGAATAATGAAGCCTCTAACGGTGTTTAATGTAATATGCCTGAAGTCCAACTATCGCTCTTCTGAGTAGAACTAAACAATTAGAAACAAGATGCATGGCAGAGTGCATTAATGGGCACAGCTAGAGAGGCAATTTCTCCAACAAACTGTGGCACAAAACTGTCTCCCAATTGAGAAAGATGGCAGCTTTGGGAGGAAGTGGAGGGTGCACTATTTGTTCAAAGTAACTTAAGCCAACCACTTCCACTTGACCCTTCCACAAACCAAACCAAATTCGAAGACCCCTTGAATTCTGCAGTATGGACATTTCTCCTCTATGGTCACAAGTTTCAAAACCTTTAGAATTTCTTAAACTAGAAGCCCTTTTAAACTTATCAAAAGACTTAGTTGGTGTTCTGAACTATATTCTACATCAAGCGTCAGAAAGGAGCTATCTATCATGGCAACCTGTCTCTGTGCTTAAGAAATAGGTATGATAAAACATCTGCCATTTCTATTTCTTGGTCTCTTGGATACCTCCATCTACAACCAACTTCTCAACCTTTCTAATGATTTCCCTCCCACTGAAAACATGTTTATCTTCCTACTCAACGGAGTTTATTTTGCTTAGTTTAGAATAAGACATCATTGCTGAAATGGTGAATTTCAGCTGCAATCCTAATAGTGTTCTAGTTGATATGACAGTTCTGACAATTTTGTGCTTCTGATCAAATGATTGATCAGGCTTTTACAAAAATTGGAACATATTCTGTCAGGACACTGGTACCAAGCCACAAGAGCTCTGTGTGTGTGTGTGTGTGTGTGTGTGTGTCTAACAGAAGAAAAGTGAACTGAACTACTTTTGGAAAGCAAGAAAAAGATATAATTATCAATTAGTCATAGTTGAAAAAATGATATAGGGTTCATACAACATATAATCACTTTTATTAGTTATATTTACCAACAACTGCTTGCAAGTAAACCACTGAGATTATGCTAACTCTGGAAAATGAGAATAGATGAGGATCCAGAAAGCAGGTGTCAGAGCCTGGATTAGGATACAGACTTTTTACATCTTAGTTGCTGGCATTTCAGTAAATTGAGTTAGTTCATTTCCTTGAGAAAACAGAGGCAGGGACAGGATTCTAATATCTATTAGGATTCATCCAGGTCATGCATCTGGGAGATACACTCTTGCCTAATGTATTACGCTTAAGTACAGCTGGCTTTAAGAAAAACCACTATAGAAAATCCAAACTTTAAAACCAATAATTAGGAAAATGTTTATTTACTTTTTAAAAAAGAAAGGCTTCAGAGTTCTTGTAAATGGTTTCCCTGGTGCACTGAAATTAATTAGATTTACTAGCAAAACAGCAAAGTGTCAGGAGAACATTATTCTAAATAACTGACTCAGCTAAACCCTGAAAGGAGGGAAAAAGTAGTTGAACAATCTGATCTGATTGCTTCAAATCCCAGCATATTACCCACATCATCTTTGTCAAATGCTACATCTGTTACCCTGCATACCATTCATATGGGTGGAGAGGAATGTGTCCTTCCTTTGAAATTCACAGTGTACAAAGAGAAATGGCAGGCGCTTATAACTAGTGTAAGGACTTACTTTCCCTAGATGACTAGCTTTATTTTATTTGAGATTTGGTGCAAGATCACCTACCAGAATCACTCTGTCCAAAGCAATTGCTCTGCACCAGTGAAACATGCCGCTGTCATCAAGCTGGTCACAACCCGGTTCTGGTTCATACAGAAAAGCCCTAAGTAGGGAGAATGGAGAGTTAGCTGAGAACATTTGGGGCACTAATGTAACAAAGCCAAGATGTCAGACTCATTAGAACCTTGCACTCAAAGTGCAAACAACACAAGGAAAGTGACCTTCAGTCTGTGAGAGTCCCGAATAAAGATTCATGTCTGAAGGACACCAATGAGTGTATCACAGCTGAAGACATACTAAGCCTGTTGTGTGTGTGTATTTAACAGACCTATCAGTCTCTCCTTTTACCTTACATTATACTGCCTTAAAGGTAGTTATTTTTGCTCTTAATTTTGCTACTGCAGTGATGAAGAAATCATGGGAGGTGTTTTGGGCACCTGAATATAGAATTTAAAAGGCTGTGAGATTGAGTCATGAATGTTGTCTCTTTCCTTGGCCTGTTTTCCTCCCCTCTCTTTTCTATATCTTTGTGTATGAGGCCCTGTTGAATATGAGGCCCTGTTGAAACATCCTCACTTACTCCATGTGTTTTGCATTCTTTACAGCTTCCATCCCTGGCCTGCATTTGACTAAACTCTGCTCTAATCTTGGTTTAAGTCTTGGCAAAGCCCTCCACGTGATCACCCCACACTGGAGTTGGGCACAATGCTTGTCATGGATATGCTCAACCACTGAAAGCGTTAGATGATCTTTGGAAAAATCTCCTCGCATCCAAAGGAATGCATATTTGCTCAGTAGAGAAGAGAGGAAACCCTTCTGGAAGCACAGAAAGTTCGGAGTTGAAAGAGACTATTTGAATCAGGAGAATCAAGGCTTAGTCTGCAGAAATAACCTCAAAATTCCAGGGGCTGAACATAACCCGGGTTCTCACTCACACCATGTATTTTCCTCAGGTAAGCAGGTGCCTGTAGTCCATGCAGCCATCCCAACCTTTAAGGGCACAGAGGCCATACCATCTTAGGTTCACACACCTGGAACTCACATCCTTCTCAGTCGTTAAGGCAAGGGAAAAGAACTGGAGAATCAAGACTGGGCTTTAAAAAATTTTTTTTAACGTTTTATTTATTTTGGAAGGAGAGAGAGACAGGGCATGTGCCAGGGAGGGGCAGAGAGAGAGAGGCAGACACAGAATCTGAAGCAGGCTTCAGGCTCTGGGCTGTCAGGACAGAGCCCGATTCAGGGCTTGAACTCACAAGCCATGAGATGGCTCACCTGAGCCAAAGTTGGACGCTTAACCCACTGACCCACGCAGGCACCCCAAGACCGGGCTTTTAATTTCATTGGCCCAAAGTGACACGCCATCATTTTTGCTTACATTCCATTGGCCAAACCTAGTCAGATGGCTCCTGCTAGCTTTAACAGGGTTGAGGAGCATAGGGAGTAACTGAAATACTTAATGATCATTGTAGTCTCTGCCAGACACTTTAAAGACCACTCCTTGTTTTATGGATAAAAGTCAAAGCGCTAACAAACAGTAAAGCTGGTGTTTCAATATACTGCTAAGGTTGACATTACTGGTGCTCAGAATACCCAATTTCCCTTTCCTTCCTTAGTATATGGGCAGCTGTGGGGTCACATGACCAGTTCTGACCAATGAAATGTGAGAAGTGATGGCTCAGGTAGTGACACACTCCTGTGTGATTCTTCAGGCTCTCTCGTAACCTGCTTAAGTGATGACCAGCCAGCCTGACAATATGAACACCCAAGTGGAGCAGAGGGCCCTGGCCTCACTGACCTGTGTTGGAGGTGTCACGGGAAAAAGAAATACACCTTTGTGGTGCTAAGCCACTAAGATTTCGTGGTTGTTACCATAGCATAAATGCATCTTCTTATGACAGAAATGCCTTTTCTAAAAAACATGTTGCACGGAATTGTAGTAACTGGAGAAGTCCTGAGGAAATGCTTTCTGCAGTCAAATAACCTTTGAGAAAGATGCCCTCTCTTTGAGATTCACACTGTGCCTTAGCGTATGAAAGGTTCAGAAAAGTCTCGCAAAAAAGAAATCCTTGAAAGTTTATATAATCCAGTGTTTCACACACTTGTTAGACCACACACATGTTTACCATTTACTTATTTGATATATTCATTTACCAATTTAAAAATTCCTGTCACTATCTCTTGAAACGCCTTTTGGGACATACTGTACAATGTCACATGATAGGTTCGGCCCCAGTAATGAGTACATTATGAGAGTACTCTCCTGTGAGATTTTATCAAACATCCTGGGAGAAATACAACATATTGCACTCTGTGCTGCAGGTGAAGGGTTTTTTTTTTTCTTTCTGTGAATTAATACAGCTTGTTATTCAACACCTGGCCCAAAGGCTCAGACTGTAAGATAATTATCAAGCAATTTTGATGTCTTTAACCCAGTCGGTTTCTAAATTGCTATCTTAAGTCATAATTTTTCAGACAAAGGAACTTACTTAAACTTAAGATTGTCAGCTTAGAAGTGTCAGAAGACCCAGACAGAGAAGGTGCCATGGGAGAAGGGTTTGGAAATTAAGAGCTTATTGCCAGTGAGATTGGCCAAGACTGAGGTGCAATCCTTTATCTTCCTCACCATTTAAGACTCCCTATAAACCTGGTGGATTCTAGTCATTTACCTAGCCAGAGAATGTTGCAACGCAAGCCTCAAGGTCAGTTTGACCAAAATGGGTTATCTTCTTCTTTCAAATTAACACGGCTTTTGGTGGTTTAAATACGGCTCTTAGAATTTGTGTACAAATTCCATAACTCGTGAGCTCTAACTCCTAATTCTAAGAGCCATACAGGCTCTCTTAATGGTACTAGATAGAACCGTGGTGATGGCTTTATGCCAGGCTTGTTAAAGAAACTCACCAGGGGACATACCTAAGATGAGTCTGTTTTTGATTTTTATCAGGATCTGGAGAACTGGCTATGGTACTCATTCATACAACCTACTTTTCTCTCCACGTGTAGATAGATTCCTAGACACCATCCCTCAGATACTGATATAATATACCCAGGTTACCTTCAGGGAGGTGGCTTCCTGCTCTCCGCTCTCTTCATTCAAGTGTGCAAAAACTGCTACTGTTTTCCTTCTGGTCACTTTCTTCAGCCTTTTCACTTTTCCCCTCCTTCTCCCTCTTCCTGCCCCTTCCTCCATCGCCATAACGAGGACTCCTGGTCTTTTAGGCAAAAGGAGAATAATCTTCTCCCTAGCACATTTTAGCTTGACTCGGGATACCAAATCAATCGCTGTACACTTTTCTATCATAATAAAAGCATGATCTATGTACACAAGCTGTCACAGACAACATCTTTCTTCATTCTGATGTTATGGAAAACAGATATGCCTTAGAGGAAACACCTGTTGGAGACCTGCATAAAAGAAAAGGCTGGAGGAGCCCCACTTCATCATAAAGGCATCCATCTGGTGTCCTTGCCAAGCAAAACCTGATGCAACTTATTTCACCGTCTCTTAACTAAAGCTCCCTTCTGTCGTATGCCTTGCAAATGACATGATCCTTGCAGAAATATACCTTCCTAAAGAGAATAATAAATCACCTATGGGAATGTGCAGCACTAGCAGTCTTATAACTAGGAAATGAAGATTAGAACATAAAGGTTGATGCTATTGGAGGCAAGAGGTGCCTCAGAACACCATCCTGGTCATTCAGGGCAAAAAGGAAAAGCCACACCCTAACCAGAGGAAGAAGTTTCCAGGGTGAAGGACCTTTCTGTATAGGAGAAACTGGCAAGAAATATGGTAGGAGTTCCCTGAGAGGGCCCTCAGCGGACATGTTTAGGATGAAGGCAGGGTAGTTCACTGGTCACAAGATGGGCTTCTCTTTGTGCAAGCAAAGTAGGACACTTCCACCTGGGAGCATCCAGGAAGCATCAAATTCTGAATTCCTCTCAGAGTCAGGTCTCTGATTTCCATATTCAGAGGCTGACAGGTCTAGTGTGTTGGGTGAGAACAGCTTTTGTAGCCAGTCCACTGGTGGATGTCCAGAGCAGCATGGGGATGAAGGCTCTAGCTTTCCTTGCTGATGACTGCCTTCCTCGGAGCTGCTTTCATATGCACGAAGCCAATTATCTTTTGAGTACAAGCGTGAACACGTCCCAGCTAAGGAAGGCAGGCTCTTTCCTCTCTGCTCCCTGGAACCATTCCGAAGAGTATTTTTATTCTTCCATGTGCATAGCAACTTATCCTACATGAATCCTATCACTTAAAGGAAAATAGAAGCGAAGGACCATGTGCCTTCAGTTTCCAATGGTGACATCTGATGGAAGAGAGAGATCAAGCCATGTAGGAAATCCTCTGTTAAGGTGGGGTAGGCGTCAGTGTCAGGTCAGGAAATACAGTTTCCAAGACTCTAAGTCTGCTGTCATTATTTCCTTGAAGTTACAGACTTGACTTAGATTGTTCTTGAAGATGATCTACTAGTGGATGATATCCTCCACTGTTCATTGGTATCTATTATAAAGTTTAAAAGGCACCAACATTTCTTTTTTCTCTCTCACTCTTTTGCAGGCCACATTTTTGGATGTGTTAGGAAACCCTGGCATGTAACCATTCTATCTGAAGCCCTTTTAAAGCTCCATAGGTGGCTTGTAAATTCTTAGGAGAGTTTTCTGACCTGGTTGCAGAACAATGTATTTTTTGCTCAAGACTTGAGTTAAATTAAAGTAACAAGTTTTAAAGGCTTAGCATAGAAAGGACAAGCCCCTTGGCTGAGCGTTGGGAAGGAGTGGGGAGGAATGTGTCAGTGTGCCCAAGAGTTTCAGTGCCCTTCTTGGTTCAGTCTTTGGAAAACTCTACTGAAACTGTACCTTGAAGGTAGTGATCAAGTTCCCACCAAAAATGGAGGGAATATCTTCTGTCCCAGGATCCCTTTGGTACTAAGGACTTTGTATCTTGAAGGCTACAGCTGCCTTCTCTCTGATGACTTCGTGTATAGTGACAAGGTGATTCAGTTTAAACTTAATCTGAAAATACTAATTGCTTGTCAATTCTGACTACCACCTTTCATGTTCTAGGAAAAAGACAATCACCTAAAATTTGGGAATGTGAGGGCCAAGTTATATAACCAGTGCTTCCCACTCTATCCTGTGCCTGTCTCTTTCTCTCTCTGTCTTGCACACATTTACACATACTACACAGGTGTATAGTCAAATTTTAAAATATGACCCTTTATGGCCACGTTATGATTTAATTTTTCTGGGTTTCACCTTGTTGCCACTTATTCATAATAAGGCATTATTTTTTACCTTGAGGGAAACTTAAGGTTTAAAAACATGGGTTATTTTTTTACAGTCCATTCCCCTAGGAACCTATAGATGAGCAAATGGAAAGGGTTCCTGTGAGTTCTCAGACACTTTTGGGACCAAGAAACCAGGTAAGAATCTCAGGAAGGAGGAGAGCACAATCCCTGTCCTTGTTAGAAAGGCCTCGGTGATCACTTCCTTTTTCATGAGAAAGGCAAAGTGTGCACCTGGTTCTGCACCTTAATGACCAGCTTGACCAGATATCCTTGCTGAGACTCTGTTACCACCAGGCAGAATGCAAGAAAACCTGCCATGAAATCTCAGGGGATAATCCATATGTTGGCAGCAGGCTGGTGGTTATCTCTAAATCATCATGCCCTCTTCTGCCTTGTGGAAAATCCTAGGAAAGGACGGGAGTGGCTGCTGCTGTGTGTTCAGAACTGGAGGTTCCCAGTACAGGAGACTTTCAGCACTAAAACTGGACCCTCTCCTACCAGAATGGGAAAAAGCTCCCAGGGAGGGAGGAAAAGAGAAGGGAGAATAAAACACTTGAAACACTATGCCCAGAAAACCTGCCTCTTTGCTTGTAGGCGGATTTGGTTGTTGTTCAGTGGAAGGAAAGACAGTTGGGTGGTCAGAGCCCCATATATTTTAAGACAAGTAGGTTCCAGTGAATTCTACCTTCCAACCTCCTGCCTCTGGTTCCTGTCTCTTGATTCTTTGCATAAGAAATCATGGTGGTATTATAAACTTTACTAGTAAAGATTGTAGGTATGATTTGTTTTAAAAAAAATCTGTGAATGGCATTTTAAAAAGGAGACATGATAAAATTCAGGGTATCATTGTATTCAGTGTAATCTTATTTCAGTCTACATAATCTGTAGACTGTGTTCTAATGTAAACCAAATCAGCTGTGAATAGTGTTCTGTTTGCCTTTAAATGCTGCTTTACAGATGGAGTCTATCAAATCTATGGCCTCTGATTTCAATGTTTACAATTTAAAATCTCCACAAAGCCGTTTTTTTCCCACCATCTTGCTTAGAAATTAGACACAAGTCAGAGTGGTCCCAGACCAGGTGAAGACAATAATAAGATGGTGCTTCTAGTAGATAAACCCACATCTGAGCTTTCACTTGAGCATCTCTCTGTTAAGCTTTGCTTTATTTCTGATGGGTATAAACTGACAGCTTTCTGCAGAGCATTTTCTGTGAAAATATACATGTAGGCACCTCAGAATTTAAATTGTTTCCAGACAGATGATCAAGGAGAAAGATAAAAAAGACAGTTACCCTCTTCCTCACCCACTCCCCAGACAGACCCTCATTTAAATCCCTTTATATTTTATGGATATTGCATTTGGGATTTCCTACAATTTGAGCACAAATGAGGCATGACCCAAAGCAGTAGGTACCTTTAATAAAGGCTGGAGTTTGTGCTGTGGGTAGAGGAGCCTGGGGCTCAGAGCAAACCTCACATCTCAGGAGAACAGTCTCCACAGCCCATCTTTTCAGCATAGGGCTATACTTTTAGGGTGCTCTTTTCCACCCCCTCTAACACCTTCTAAATATCAAGTGACATTCTAAACACAGAGGTTGACCTAAATGAAAACTATTTTCCAGAGTTTGGGATACAATCTTCTCTGCTCTGTGGACTAGCAACGGAAAGATCAAGTCAGTTACTGATACTTTTGATCCTGACACACATTATTGAAGCAAATGAGAATTTCAGGCAAAAGACTTTTGCCTTTTTGGTGGGATATGGAGGTAGGAAGTAGGAATTTGAAATATCTGCAAACTAGCAAATTTTTCATTGTATTTATAGTTTCTGAGGTTTTATGGGATTGAGCCTGGGTCAGAGATTAGCATGACAAAAATTATTTCCTCATGCATTGGGTGAGAAGCTTCGTCTGGGCAATTATCAATAATAATAACAGCCTCCCCCCGCCACTGAAGAAATTAGGACAGGAAAAAATAGCATCCATCAAAATATTACTGGTGTGTGTGTGTGTGTGTGTGTGTGTGTGTGTGTGTGAGGTGAGGGAGGGCTATCACATTGAAAGATACAAGCTGTGCAGAGGAAACAAAAATAATTGCAGGTTACTTGAATGCTACTGGATTTTCTTTTTTAAATAGGAAGTTATTTGTGAAGTCTTCTTATCTACATTCCTTAGTTTCTCTGACATTCTTGTTGCTGAATGTCAACAAGGAGAGATTATTAGTGTGCTGGGGACTACAGGTTTTTGGAAACACTGAAAGGACCTAATGATGTGTTGAGGGTCACAGGCTTTTAAAATTTCCTCCCATCTGGAAGCCATCACTGGAGGGAAGGCTGTTGAATAAAGGCATCCTGAGTGTTGTAACATTTTACTTACCACCAGTGACCTGTCAAGAAGCAATGGAGATAATGGCGGTGGAGGCCACTTGGGATCACTCATGACATGGGGCCCTCCTTCTGCTCAATGGACTACATGAAGGCTATTTTTTTTAAGTGGTGTGCCTTGATTAAAGGTGAAAAGTTAGAAGTAGGAGCCTCTGGGGGGTGGGAGAGGGAAAAGGCTGTGGTTAGTGTTCTTTAACAAGAAGAAGTGATTAAAGCGGGGCTGTTATTAGGGATGAAAGGTAGAGTCAGGTTTTTTTATTCCCTCACATGGGGGACATAGAAGGGGATCTGCAGAGTGATATGGCCTTAACAAGGCAGGAGGGTCACAAGCACTCTCCTTAGAGGTTCCCTATGTTTTAGCTCTTTAAGTTAAAGATGAATGAGAACGAAGGAGGAAAGAAGTAGAATGTTCCTCTTGTTCTGTTCACCTCTAATTTGAAATTAAGTTTCTGCAGCATATCAAGTCCTTAACTTTTCTTATATGTGACTATAAAGGTAACATTCACATCTGGATTTCCTGAAGCCAAGGCCTGTTGCATCAAGAAACCATCTGGATGCTCCACCTCTTACCTCTACTGCTTAAGCTCCAGAAGGAACTTTGCAATATTCTTTACTTAGTTCCAGCCTTTTAGAGGAGGGAGAGAAGGAGGGAGGAAGGGGGGAGGGGGAGAGAGAGAGAGAGAGAGAAGAGAAGAGAAGAGAAGAGAAGAGAAGAGAAGAGAAGACAGGAGAGGAGAGGAGAGGAGAGAATGATCCTATAAACTTTCTGGAAACTTTGCTGTAATTTAAAAATCACCACCAAACACATGCACATATATACACATTTTGGCAATAAAATTCCTTTGTATGTCTCACCTAAATGTCCCCCGTGCCATGGAACCTGTGCGTGTTGGTAAGTGAGTTTTGCCTTGTATCTTTCTTGCCCTATCTCACACTAGGGACAAGAACACCCGATGGTCCAACACTAGTCACCCAACAGGCAGAAGTGCATGCCTATCCCTCTTTGCTGCCCATGCAGACCAAGTGGAAGACCCCAAATAGTGCACTGTCAAAGGCTTCAGCTAAGAAACTCTGGCTTTTATACATTAGAATAAATTGGCATCTGTATACAATTACATAGACAGTTAATATAAATGTAAATGATATCTGCCTTTCTGATGAGTAGTTTCTTGACTATTTTGAAAGAATGCAACTGCCTTCCTATCATCTCTTTCTCCTCCACCTCAAAATCTCCATGGAAATAGATTCCAAGTTATATCTGAGCTCTCATCACTCTGTGAAAGAAAAAAGAAATTATATGCTCTGTGAAATCTTCTCCCCATCTCAATCATTAGAGCATGTGAAAGGAGCCTATTCTCTCTCACTCAGGATGCTGGGAAAAGTCTAACAGTAACCACACCAGGTTTCGGGTGTCTTAATGGTTATTTTATTCTACTCTTTGATTCTTTAATCTTTTAAATTATCATCATCATCATCATTATTATTTTTTTCAATATATGAAGTTTATTGTCAAACTGGTTTCCATACAACACCCAGTGCTCATCCCAAAAGGTGCCCTCCTCAATTAGATGTCTGGAAATAATAGGTAAAGATTAATTTTAGGATAATTTCACAAAGGCAATAATTCTCATCCCAAACTTTTACTAAAAGTTTTGAAGTTAAAAGGGTATTGAAGAGCTTGGAAAAGTAGAAGGCAAATAAGGAGTACCCACATAAAGAGCAATTTGACTCTACAATGATATAATCTCAATTTCCCACTGAAACAAAATAATCTTTTAAATTATCATCATCATCATTATTATTATTTTGTTTGTTTCAGTGGAAAATTGAGATTATATAATTGTAGAGTCAAATTGCTCTTTATGTGGGTACTCCTTATTTGCCTCTCTACTTTTCCAAGCTCTTCAATACCCTTTTAACTTCAAAACTTTTAGTAAAAGTTTGGGATGAGAATTATTGCCTTTGTGAAATTATCCTAAAATTAATCTTTACCTATTATTTCCAGACATCTAATAAAATACTGGTCAACTATCTATCTAGAAAAGGATTGACAAATTTTTTTCTGTGAAGTGGCTGGGGAGATAGTATGTGAAATATCGCAGGCCAAGAAGCAAAAGTGGTATTTTGCAGGTAGCTATATAAGAGAGAAATTAAATTTTCACAATCTCTCATTGATAGTATTCAAAATATACTACTACTATTGCTACTACTACTACTACTACTACTACTACTAAATATAGTTTTGTATTACGGATCTACTAATCAAAACAAAGAAATTTTTAAAGGGATCTTCCTTAATTGGCATTCATAGTTAGTGTTCTCTGTCATCAAAATTAATTGCAAATGTTCTTATGTTAATGCTGACCCTAATAAGGTTTAACATATATAATCTTTGAAAATGTCTGTTTACACAGATAGGTACTACCAAATACTGATCGTACCCCCTGAGCATATGATTCTAATTGAGCATATGCATCACTTAGAAGGCATTTACAGAATTATATTAAACTCTTCTTTCAATATTTGTCTTTTGGCAGGTCATTATATGGCAGATCAATCACTTACAATGGAAGTTTAGGTGGCAATGCCTCAACTGCATAGTTAAATAAACTTAAAAACGTAGAAATTTCCTTTGCACTTGCATCAAGGTAAAACAACAACAATAACAACAACAACAAACAAACAACACAAAACACAAAACCAAAACCAAAACTAAAAAAACATTCTTGGAACTGAGATCAGAAAATATGCCCACTCCAAATGTGTGTGGAGATAATGATCTCACTTCTTGTAACTTTTGACATGATGGAAAGTATAGAAAGAAGTATGGGATTATTTGTGATTCAAAGAATGATAATTGTAAAGACTTTAGACAGAATAAGTTTTGCATATAAGCTTTGTTTTGTCTTTTAATTTGATGCTGGTTTCATTAAGAAACATTATAATATCTACAGTGAATGCTAAGTCTTGAAGCCACTTAATGTTCTATGATAGTGCTTGAGGGCAGTTCTCCAGAAAAATTTGTTTTGACCCACAGCTCAAAAAATCACATTAAATCTTTTCAATGCTAAGCTCTTGAACTGCTTTGTGGTAGGGCAAATCAAATACTGAGTTTATATTTCTGAGAAAAATTCACAGCACTAATAATAGTGTCCATGAGAGCAAATGAAATTCACCATTGACTCTTGGCCAAACAAATATGATAAATTCACGTATTTCCCATAAAACACCTGCTATGGGTATTATAATGAATAACCACAGTGTTTTACACACCTTGCATTCACAAGCTTTGTAAATTTTTCTAAGTAGGATTTTCTTTTTCTGTGCTACACGTATTTTTTACCATTATCAGTTGTAATACATCTTAGTGGGTTCCACTTCAGATTGTACTGACTTAGTGTTTTCTCAACTTTTTTGAAGATGTTTTCCCAGGTAGTTGTGCCATGCAGACTATTCACAGAGGCTAATTTTTCAGTTACTTCAAATTCAGCATTGGCTCCCTTAATAACGAACAACTGGACAGTATCAGTAACATTTGTTGACTCACAAAGAGCCAAAGGAAACCACTCAAAATCTTTTGGCTTATTTTTTAATTAACTATTGTTATTGCTCCCAATATCAACTCTTCAAGCATCTGTTTCTGCTGAAGGGCTAATAGTATTACACCATTATATTTTCTCTGGACACCCTTGCTGGCTGTTGCAAAAACAATTTAATTGACTTACCATCAATAAATGACTTCTCTTGCTTGGTTACCAAATAAGCTACTCATAAACAAACTTTGGGTGCAAATTTACTGTGATTAAACAGTCTTTTTAAATTTTCTAATTTTTTAAACCAGTGCTTTGCTGTAATAAGGAATACTGTAATAAGTACCTAATCTGATAATATCAACATATATTGCATTCTTTTAGCACAGCTATACTGTCACTGCAAATTAAACACACTGTCCTGCCATTTCAAGCCATACTAAAATAAGTGGTGGGCTGGATTTGGCCCTCAGGCCATAATTTTCTGACCCCTGAGCTAGAACACATCCTGGCATCATTTAAAAATAACTTTTGCAGGGGCGCCTGGGTGGCGCAGTCGGTTAAGCGTCCGACTTCAGCCAGGTCACGATCTCGCGGTCCGTGAGTTCGAGCCCCGCGTCAGGCTCTGGGCTGATGGCTCGGAGCCTGGAGCCTGTTTCCGATTCTGTGTCTCCCTCTCTCTCTGCCCCTCCCCCGTTCATGCTCTGTCTCTCTGTCCCCCCCAAAAAAAAAAAAAAAAAGTTGAAAAAAAAATAAATAAAAATAACTTTTGCACAGATCAAGGATATCACAAAGTCCCTATGGCGTTTGTTAATGTTAAATTTGTGCATGCTTATCTATAATTCTAAAATGTTTGGGTTTTTTAATTTGTAGATTAGAAATGATAAATTATTGTTGAAGAGAGTAGTTTCTGCAAAGAGATGGTTTATATCAGTTTAAAGGATCATGGCAATTTTAATATGAAGATGAAAAACTAGAAAAAGTAGCCATGGTGAAGTACTTCTAGAATGGCTGTAAGGACCTCCGAAAATCTATTCTTTCATAAAAGCAAGAGATATGGACAGAAACTTCCAAAGTCAACTTTTTTCAGAATTCTGAAAATTAACCAGAGGCTTCAAGTAATTAAGGAGTGTTTAGTTAAAGGAAAATGGCAGAGTCTTGGTAAAAAACAAACAAACAAAAAAACAAAACAAAACACAAAACAAACAAAACAAACAAACAAACAAACAAAAAACCCAGTGAATTTGTGCATTTAACTTGCCTTAATCTCATTACCCTCTTCCCAGCTCTGAAGGAGCTTTAGAACCCAACAGCCTCACAATCTCAGTATCCACAAAATCAGCAGTCTAGCAGCCACTGGAGGGGGAAGGACAGATCTTGGGTTCCCCAAAAGTCCTATATAAAATGTCATTGTTTGAGTTTTATGGAAGCTTCCTGGAGATACCCACCCACATATAAAGGTCTGTCTTCATATGACCTGATTCGGATTTTCCTCAGTGGGAATAGCTAGTACTCCTGAAGAATTTTCCAAAACTGGGGAGTAGCAGTTGCTTTAAATTGCAGATATTGAGGAAGAGATAACAGTGTAACAAACAAAAGGAGAGCCAAAAATTCCTTAAATGGCAAAAGTGGAGAAGGGGGAGTCCATGGGAGCTCGACAAGCTTTGATTTATTCATTCTAGGAATCTAAAAGGAAGCACATGCATGTACAGGGCTGTGCACATGATGCCCAAGAGACTTGAGACATCCCTGATCTCTTATTTGTGGCTGCCCTGGAGAGTCTACACAGAGATGTAAACTGCTAGGGTGTTGAAGGCACTCCCCAACTGCACGCAGAGCCCCTTGGCAAAGGTGGAGAGATTTATTGGTTCGAGGCATTTAAGGGAATCTCAGTGCAATCATTAGCTAACCAGAAAGCTGACTGTGTAAAGACTTCAGTGTCAACATACCACAGAGAATACAGACTTTAAAAAATTATTTCAGAAAAGTTTTGTGACAAACAACAGGAACACGAACAACAGCAAACTCTAGGGTGAGGGGGGAAATAATTTCTAGAGTTGCTGCTTTCTATTATTAAGAACATGTGGCTTTTAACAAGATATTATGAGACACCAATATCAAGGATGTATGGCCCATACATAGCAAAAAAGTAGCAAAAAAGCAGTCAACAGAAACTGTCCCTGCGGAAGCCCAGACCCAGGACTTACTACGCAAGGATTTTAAAACAGCTATCATAAATACAATTTAAAAAAATGAGGAAATCATGTCTAAAGAACTAAAGAAAATTATGAGAACAATGTTCACCAAATACAGAATACCAATAAAGAGATAGAAAATAAGAACCAAATGGAAATTCTGGAGTTGAAAAGTATAATAACTGAAAATATATTTTTAAGTTTTTTTTAATTTTAATTCCAGTATAGTTAGCATACAGTGTTATATTAGTTTTAGGTATACAACATAGTGATTCAACAATTCTATATGTTACTCAGTGCTCATCATGGTAAGTGTACTCTCAATCCCCATCACCTATTTAACCCATTCCCGCACCTACTTCCCCTCTGGTAACCACTAGTTGGTTCTCTATAGTTAAGTTTGTTTTTTGGTTTATCTCTTTTTTTCCCTTTTTCATTTGTTTTGTTTGTTAAGTTCCACATATGAATGAAATTGTATGGTACTTGTCTTTCTCTGATTATTTCACTTAGTGTTACACCTTTCAGATCTACCTATGTCCTTGCAAATGGAAAGATTTCATTCTTTTTTATGGCCGAGTAACATTCCATTGTGTATATACCATATCTTCTTCGTCTACTCATCCATTGATAGACACTTGAGCTGCTTCCATAGTTTAGCTATTATAAATAATGCTGCAATAAACATAGGGGTGCATATTTCCCCTTCAATTAGTGTTTTCATATTTTTTGGGTAAATACCCCATTGTGCAATTACTGGATCAAATGGTAGTTCTATTTTTCATTTTTGAGGAAACTCCATACTGTTTTCCACAGTGGCTATACCAGTTTGCATTTCCACCACCAGTGCATGAAGGTTCTTTTTTTCCCATATCTTCACCAACATTTGTTGTTCCTCGTGTTTTTGATTTTCACCAATCTCACAGGTATGAAGTAGTATCTCATTATGGTTTTGATTTGCATCTCCCTGATGATGATGAGTAATGTATAGCATCCTTTTGTGTGTCTATTAGACATCTATATGTCTTCTTTGGAGAAATGTCTGTTCGTGTCTTCTGCCCATTTTTAATTGGATTATTTGTTTTTGGGGGGAGGGAAATATTTATACTAGAGGGGCTCAACAAGAGATTTGAACTGGTACAAATAAATCAACAAACTTGAATATAGGTCGATGGAGACTATTTAATATAAAGAATAGGGGGGAAATGAAGAAATATGAACAGAGATTCAGAAAACTAGAAAACAACTTACACATGAAAACCTCAGAAAGAGTGGAGAGAAAGGGGCAAAGAGAATATTTGAATGAATAATGACCAAACACTTCCCAAATTAAATGAAAACCTTAAACTATATGTCTAAAAATCTCATCATACTCCAAGTAGGATAATAGCTACATTATAATCAAACTTTGAAGACCAAAGACAAAGAAAGAATCTTGAATGCCAGGAAAAAAGAAAACAACAACAGTATGATTGGCACAAGACAAAAGTTGCCAACTCCCACCGTTTCTTTTTTTTTTTTTTTAATTTTTTAAACATTTATTTATTTTTGAGAGAAAGAGACAGAATGCAAGAGGGGGAGGGCAGAGAGAGAGGGAGACACAGAATTAGAAGGAGGCTTCAGGCTCTGAGCTGTCAGCACAGCAGGGCTCACACTCACAAACTGTGAGATCATGACCTGAGCCGAAGCCAGATTCTCAACCAACTGAGCTACCCAGGTGCCCCAACAAACCCCACTGTTTCTTTTCAACATTGTACTGGAGGTTCTAGCTAGGGCAATCAGGGAAAGAAAGAAAGAGAGAAAGAAAGAAAGAGAGAAAGAAAGAGAGAAAGAAAGGAAGGAAGAAAGGGAGAAAGGAAGGAAGGAAGGGAGAAAGAAAGAAAGAAAGAAAGGGAAAGAAAGAAAAGAAAGAAAGAAAAGGAAAGAAAACAAAAAGAAAAAGAAAAAGAAGGAAGGAAGGAAAGACATCTAGATAAGAGAAAAAGAAGTAAAAGTAACTCTATCTGCATATGACACAATCTTACATTTATATGTAAAATCCTAAGGAATACACACGCAAAAATCTATTAAAACTACCAACTTCAGCAAGTTTTCAGGATACATATCAATAAACAAAGATACATTGTATTTCTATATACTAGCAATCAACAATCTGATAATAAATTAAGAAAACAATTCCATTTACAACAGCATCAAAAAATTTAAATATTCAGGAATAAATTTAATAAAAGACATCCAGGGTTTGTACAATGAACACTGCAAAATTTTGTTGAAAGATATTAAAGAAGATCTAAAGAAACAGAAAGACATCTCATGTTCATGGATTGAAAGACTAAGTATTATTAAAACAGCAATTCTCTTGGGGCGCCTGGGTGGCTCAGTTGGTTAAGCGGCCGACTTCGGATCAGGTCACGATCTCACAGTCTGTGAGTTCGAGCCCCGTGTCGGGCTCTGTGTGACCGCTCAGAGCCTGGAGCCTGTTTCAGATTCTGTGTCTCCCTCTCTCTCTGACCCTCCCCCGTTCATGCTCTGTCTCTGTCTCAAAAATAAATAAACGTTAAAAAAAAAAAAAAGTTAAAAAAAAAAAACGGCAATTCTCTTCAAATTGATCTGAAGTTTTAACTCAGTTTGTGTCAAAATTCTAGGTGTAGGGGTGGCTAGGTGGCTCAGTCAGTTAAGCATCTGACTCTTAATTTTGGCTCAGGTCATGATCTCTTGGTTGTGAGATCAAGCCCTATATTGGGCTCTGGGCATGGAGCCTGCTTAAGATTCTTTCTCTCACTCTCCCTCTGCCCCTCCCCTGGTTGTGTGAGCGCTCTCTCTCTCTCTCTCTCTCTCTCTCAAATAAAATAAAATAAAATAAAATAAAATAAAATAAAAAAGAAAACTTAAAAAAAATCTAGCTGTATTTTTTTTTAGGATAACTTGACAAGCTGGTACTAAAATTCATACGGAAATTGAGGAACTTAGAATAGCCAAAGCAATCTAGACAAAGAACAAAGTTAGGGAATCACACTTCCTGATTTCACAACTCACTGCAAATTATATTAATCAAGACATTATGTTAGTGGCATAAGGACAGACATATAGATCAATGGAATAGAATTAATAATCCAGATATGAACCCTTTCATTAGTGGCCAATTCATTTTCAAAAAGAGAACAAGCATAATTCAATGGGGGGAAAGAATAGTATTCTCAATAAATACTACTGGTACAAATGGATATCCACATGTAGAAGAATAAAGCCAGGTCTTTCTCTTATACCTTATACAAAAATTAACTCAAACTGGATCAAAGACTTAAATGTAAAAGCTAAAAGCTTAAACTCTTAGAAGAACACAGGTGTAAATCTTCAAAGCCTTGGATTAGGCAATAGTTTCTTAGACATAACACCAAAGAGCACAGGCAATAAAAGAAAATACAGACAAGTTGGATGTCATTAAATTGGAAATCTTTGTGGTTCAAAGGAGTCCGTGAAGAAAGTGAAAAGACAACTCATGAAATGTGAGAAAATATACGCAAATAATATATCTGACAAGGAACTTTAGCAGGAACATATAAGTAACTTTTACAATTCAACAACAAAAGGACAATCTGGGCAAAAAATGGATAAAAAGGCTTGAATAACCATTTCTACAAAGAAAACATGCAAATGACCACTAAGCAGATGAAAAGATGCTCAAAATCATTAGCCATCAAGATTCTCAAATCAAAACAATGAGATACTTTACACCCACTAGAATGGCTATAATAAGAAAGACACGTAATAACAAATGTTAGAGAAACTGAAACTCTCAGACATTGCTATATCCTATACTTTTAAGTCTATATCCAACAGAATTGAAAATATGTGTTTATATAAAACTTAGACACAAATGTTCATTGCAGCTACTCATAAGAGCCAAGGAAATAAACAGCCCAAATATTTATCAATGGATAAATAGATAAACAAAATATAGTGGGCTGATACATTGGAATATTATTCAGTGCTAAAAAGAATGAAGGATTGACATGCTAAAAACCTTGAAAACATTATGCTAAGTAAAAAGAAGCCAGATACAAAAGGCCATATATTGTATCATTCAATTTTTATGAAATATTTATAATAGGAAAATCCAGAAAAGTAGAAAGTAGATTAGTGATTACCAGAGGGTATAAGGGGTATATGGGAAGTGACTGCTAATGGCTATGAAGTTTCCCTTGAGAATGATGAACCTGTTCTGAATTTAGATATTTATGATAGTTGACAACTCTGTGACTAAAACCACTGAGTTATACAGTTTAAAGGGTGAAGATTAAAGTATGTGAATTATATCTCAATAAAGGTTTCAATAAAAATACAAAGTAGCCACAAGAAGGAAAAAGTATTTTATTTATTTTGTACTCTTCATTAATTTTTAAGTGTATTATAGTACTACTATAGTATTCTATTTATTTTCTTAGAGGGCCAAATTCTCCTCCAATTCAATAAACTGTAACTGTACTGTGTGCCATAATACATATGATGACTACAGTCATAATGATAATTGAATAGCCTAGAAAAAGTTCAGTTATAGTCAACACATTCTTCCACAAAGAATCAGGAATTCCATAAAAAATCACAAATCCTATGTTTCTAGGGTTATTTCCATGTAAAGTTATTAAATGATAAGTAAGTTCTAGGCAAAGTTATCCAGAATGATTCATTCTGAGACTTCTGACTCATGGAGGTTGGAAAATCTTGTAATGAATATCTCATATAATGTTGACATTTATAGAAGATGAAACACTGTTCAAATTTCCACTCCAAGGCCTTACATGTTCGATTGAGTTCCATGAGAACAGAGATCACATGTGTGTCCAGGCACTCAGCATAGTGTCTTCCACATTAAAATTACTGGGGGCATTTATTAAATTTCCAGTAAATATTTGTTGACTTAGTGTTTAGAGACTGAATGATGACAGGCATTGACTGTATCTCCAAACTTGGCCAGTTGTGTTGCCACATTTTATTGGTTCAAGAGTTATAAGTCCAGCATCTCTCCTACAACTAAGGAATTTAAACTCAAAATAGAATTCAACTTCCTTATAGCTTTCACTTTCCATGATGTTAGGGAAATTCCAATCTATTTGTAGGTACATGGTGATTACAGTGAGATGGGCACCCTCACCAAACCATAAACTAACAGGTAAAATTTAAAGTAATAAAATACACACATGATGAATACCATTGGATGTATTAGAGAAAAAAAAAAAAAACCAAGAGATTATCTAATACCCCCAGATTCCAGGGGAAAATGTTCAAGATAGCAGGTTGAATAAGATTATAATTTAGTAAATGGATTTAATAAATACCATTTCTAAAGAAATATTCTCTAAATAAAGTCCCTTTAGCCTAGGAAATGAAGAGCAGCTGGAGCCAATCACTTACCTAAACTCTTCCCATAGGAAATGTTTCCTTCCCTCTTGGGCTCAAACTCATTTGGCAATAGGTTGGAAAGGAAGCTCTGGTCCTGACATGTAGATGCAACAGGCTGTGATTAGCCTAAGAATCATTCAACTAACTCATTCTGCTAAAATTTCGCGTTTTTCAAACAAATTTCAGATTATACTCTGTTTTATAATAGGTACCACATATTGAGTAAGCACTATTTGGAAGGCACTGTGCTAGGCGATTCACGTTGATTATTGCTAATCCTGCAATCACCTTATTTTCAAATGAGGAATTTTAGGAAGCTAGGTAACTTGATCAAGATCCCACTGTTGTTTCTTCATTTTGGCCACTCTGACTGGCGTGAGGTGGTATCTGAGTGTGGTTTTGATTTGTATTTCCCTGATGAGGAGCGACGTTGAACATCTTTTCATGTGCCTATAGATGCTGGAGAGGATGTGGAGAGACGGGAACCCTCTTGCACTGTTGGTGGGAATGCAAATTGGTGCAGCCGCTCTGGAAAGCAGTGTGGAGGTTCCTCAGAAAATTAAAAATAGACCTACCCTATGACCCAGCAATAGCACTGCTAGGAATTTATCCAAGGGATACAGGAGTACTGATGCATAGGGGCACTTGTACCCCAATGTTTATAGCAGCACTCTCAACAATAGCCAAATTATGGAAAGAGCCTAAATGTCAATCAACTGATGAATGGATAAAGAAATTGTGGTTTATATACACAATGGAATACTACGTGGCAATGAGAAAAAATGAAATATGGCCTTTTGTAGCAACGTGGATGGAACTGGAGAGTGTGATGCTAAGTGAAATAAGCCATACAGAGAAAGACAGATACCATATGGTTTCACTCTTATGTGGATCCTGAGAAACGTAACAGAAACCCATGGGGGAGGGGAAGGGAAAAAAAAAAAAAAGAGGTTAGAGTGGGAGAGAGCCAAAGCATAAGAGACTGTTAAAAACTGAGAACAAACTGAGGGTTGATGGGGGGTGGGAGGGAGGGCAGGGTGGGTGATGGGTATTGAGGAGGGCACCTTTTGGGATGAGCACTGGGTGTTGTATGGAAACCAATTTGACAGTAAATTTCATATATTAAAAAAAAAAAAAAAAAAAAAAAAAGATCCCACTGTTGTTCTGTGAATAAGGAGAGATAGACTGGCCATGCCAACTTGAGTATTTATGTACCTTGAGTATTGTAAAGTAACATATGACCATTTGGTTGGCATACATCCTTTCCTAGAAGGCCAAATTAAAGCCGATCAAACTGAAAAACAGACTCCATTGAATGGCAAATAACCAATATGATAAGAATACCAACCTATGAGAGGCTTTGAAAGCAAGCAAATATTGCCAGTTTCTCCCACTTAAACACTGATATCAGCATTCACAAAGGCAAAAGTATTGGAAATTCTTTGAAAAAAAAAAGCGTTTCTGCAGCATAATGATTTCATGAGAGAAGAAATACCATGCTATGTTTCAAAACGTATTTTGTTTTAAACAAATTTTATCTTGTTTATAGGCAACCATGTAGCCTGAGTTAAATGGGTAGGTAATGGCTTTTGGTTTTACTATCATAGTTTTGCCTTTTCCAGAATTTCATATAATTTGAATCATAAGATATGTAGCCTTTTCAGACTGACTTCTTTTTCTTAGCAATAATCATTTAAGATTCTTTGTTGTCTTTCTGTGTCTTGATAGTTTATATTTTTAAATTATGGAATAAAATTCCATTCTTTGAACAGCATAGTTTGTTATCCATTCCCCTATTAAAAGGTATCTTCATTGCTTGTACTTTTTGATGTTTATGAATAAGCGGCTATAACATTCACATGCAGGTTTTCATGTGTATATACATTTTCAAAGAAGTTGGGTAAATACTTAAGAGCACAATTAGTGGATTGTATGGTAAGACTATGTTTAGTTTTGTAAGAAATCTCCAAGCTCTCTTCCCAAGTGACTGCCATTTTACATTACCAAAACAATGAATGAGAGTTCCTGTTGCTACACAGTTGGAGGAATTGGTTTTGTTGGTTTTGTTGAATTTTAGTCAAATGAAAAGTTATATGATGGTATCTCATCAATGTTTTATTCTATAATGACAAATGACTTGAGCATCTTTTCATATGTTTATTTTCTAGCTGTATATCCTTTTTTTTATTGAGGTGACTTTTGAGCTATTTGCCCATTTTTAATTAGGTTGTTTTTCTTATTGAGTATTTTTGTTTATTTTGGACACAAGTCCTATACAAAATACGTGGCTTGCAAATATTTCCTGTGGCTTATCTTTTCATTTTCTCAACAGTGTCTTTCAAAGAACAGAAGCTTTTGAGTTTAATCAATTCCAATTTATTGACCTTATACTATTTCCTTTCCTAGATTGTACTTTTGGTGTTTTATCTAAAAACTCATCTACAAACCCGACTCCCCCTAGCCATTCTCTTATGTTTTCTTCTAGAAGATATATAGTTTTGCATTTTACATTTAGATATACATTTTGATCCAATTTTTGTTAAAGGTGTAATTTACGTGTACATCTAGGTTTGTTTGGTTTTGGTTTTTGCATGTGGACATTGAATGGTTCCATTTCCACTTGTTGAGAACACCATCCTTTTTCCATTTAATTGCCTTTGCTCCTTTATCAAACATCAATTTATCACATTTGTGTGGACCTATTTTTGAGTTTATGTGTTATATTGATTAACATGTATATTCTTTTACCAGTACCATGATGTCTTGGTTAATGTAGCTGTCTAGTAAGCCTTGCAATTGGGAAGCATGAGTCCTCCAACCTTGTTCTTCTTCAATACTGTGTTGGTTATTGCAGACCTTTTCCTTTCCAAATGAATTTTAGAATCATTTTGTAAATATCTACAAAACAGCTCACTGGAATTTTGATTGGAATTGTGTTGCAGCTATAGATCAAGTTGGAAGGAACTGACATCTTAAGAATACCGAGTGTTCCAATTTATGAATATGGAATCATTCTGCATTATTTAGCTCTTCTTCAATTTCTTTCATCAGAGTTTTATTTTTTTGTATGTAGATCCTATACATATGTTGTGAGATATATAATTTTCTTTTGATGCTATTGTAAATCATATTTTTAAAATTTCAAATTCCAGTTGTTTGTGGCTTGGATATGAGAAAACAATTGGTTTTTGTATATTAGTCTTATAAGACTTTGCTATACTCACATAATAGTTGCAAGCATATTTTTGTAGAATCTCTGGGATTTTTACAGAGATAGTCATCTGAGAAGAAAGATAATTTTACTTCTTTCTTTTCAATTTGTGTAACTTTTATTTTCCCTTTTTTTGCCTTATTTCACTTGCTAGAACATCCAGTATGTTGGTAAGTAGGAATGATAAGAGGGTATATCCTTGCCTTGTATATGACCTTAAGGGGAAAGCATCCAGTTTCTGGTCATTAAATACGATGTTATCCATATGCTTTTCATAGATATTCTTTATCAAGTGGAGGAAGCTAGCCTCTCTTCACCCAGTTTGCAGAGTTTTTCCTTTTTAATCATGAGTGAATGTTATTATTGGGCCAAATGCTTTTTATGCATTGATTGAAATGATTATATGATTTTTCTTCTTTGGTCTGCTATATAGACAATTACATTGATTGATTTTTCAATGTTCAACCAGCCTTACATTTGGAATAAATCCTAAATGGTCATAATAAAAATTCTTTTTACATATTATTACATTTCAATTGCCTTTATTTTGTTGTGGATTTTTGCACATGTTCCTATGAGATACTGGCCTATAGTTTTCCTTTCTTATAATATCTATATCTGGTTAGGATAATGTTGGTCCTGAGTTAGGAAGTATACAGTTTATTTCTATTTTGTGAAATAGATTGTGGAGAATTATTATCATTACTTAAATGCTTGGTAGAATTCACCAGTAAAAACTTCTGGGGGCTATTAATCATCGGCTATATTTATTTATACAGATAGGTCTATTCGAAGAGTTTTGTGTGAGTTTGGGTACTTTGTATCCTTCTTTTTTTAAAAAAAATTAATGCTTATTTATTTTTGAGAGAGACAGAGAGAGAGAGAAGTGCAGAGTATGAGCACGGGAGGAGCAAAGAGAGAGGGAGACAGAATCTGAAGCAGGCTCGGGGCTCTGAGTTGTCAGCGCAGAATCCAGTGCAGGGCTTGAACTCAAGAACCATGAGATCATGACCTAAGCCAAAGTCAGACACAACCTACTGAGCCACCCAGATGCCCTAGTACTTTGTGTCTTTCAAGGAATTGTTCCATATCATCTAAATCAAATTCTCTGCAGAGATTTAATAGAATTTCTAAATTATCCTTTTAATGTTCATGGAATCAGTAGTTAATGCCCCCTTTTCATTTAGTCTGGCTAGAAGTTTATAAATTGTACTGGTATTTTCAAAGAACTACCTTTGGGTTTTGTTGATTCCATTTTGGTTTTTTGTTTTAATTTTAATTGACCTATCCTCTAATTTCATTATTACTTTTCTTCTGTTTAGTTAATTTTTTTAAGGTAGAAGCTTAGATTATTAACTTTAGTTCTCTCTTTTCTAAACATAATTCATTCAGTGTCATAAAATTCCCTTTAGGCACTGCCTTTTTTCATGTCACTAATTTTGAGAATTTGTATTTTCATTTTTCTTCAAAACATTTTAACATTTCCTTTAGACTTATTCTTTGACCTATATGTTATTTAAAATTTGTTTATTTCCACATAAGGGGGGGGTGGTTTCTAGCTCTTTCTGTAGTTGATTTCCAATTTAATTCCATTGAGTTCTGAAAACAGATTTTGTATGATTATGATTCCTTTAAATTTCTTAATGTATTGGCCCAGAATGTTGGATGGCCCTGAAGAATGTAGTTTATTTTGTATACTTAAGAATGTGCATATTGCTATTGTTGAAGTATCCTACAAATGTCAATTAGATCAAGTTGATTGATAATCCTGTTTAGAGCAACTATATTCTTACTGATTTTCTGCTAACTTGATCAATTACTGAAAAAGGGGTCATTAAATCTCCAACTTTAAGAGTGGATTTGTTTATTTCCTCTTTCAGTTCTATCAATTTTTTATTCCATGTATTCTGATGATCTGTTTTTAGGTACATACAATTTAGGATCATTATATCTTCTTGAAGGATTGACCTCTTTATCATTAAGTAATGTCCCTCTTTTTCCATTCTCCTTGTTTTGAATCTTCTTTGATAAAATTCAAGCTTTCTTTTTCATTAGTATTAGCATGGGTTATCTTTCTCCATCTTTTCATTTTTAACTGGTCCAAATATTTATATTTAAACTGAGTTTCTTATAGTTAGCATACATTTAGGTTCTGTTTCCTTATTCACACTGATGATATGTCTTTTACTTGTTTTATTTATACCATTCTTATTAAAAGTGATAACTGAGGGGTGCCTGGTTAGGCATCCAACTCTTGTTTTCCGCTCAGGTCATGATCCCACAGTTCTTGAATTCGAGCCCCTCATCCAGCTCTGTGCTGACCGTGCAGAGCCTGCTTGGGATTGTCTCTCTGCCCCTCAACTGCTCACCCTCTCTCAAAACAAATAAACTTAATTTAGAAAAGTTTTAAAAATTAAAATTTAAAGTGATCACTGATATAGTTGGATTATCTACCATGTTTGTAATTGTTGCTATTTGTTGCATTTATTCTTCTCTCATACCTTTTTTTTTTTTTTCTGTCTTCTCTGGTTTCAACTGGGCATTTTATATTAATTCATGTTAACTCCTCCTTTAGGATATTGCTTGTACTTCTTTTTTTTTTAATTAAAGTTTTTTTTAATTTATTTTTAATTTATTTTTATTTTTTAAAATTTACATTCAAATTAGTTAGCATATAGTGAAACAATGATTTCAGGAGTAGATTCCTTAATGCCCCTTACCCATTTAGCCCATCCTCCCTCCCACAACCCCTCCAGCCACCCTCAGTTTGTTCTCCATATTTATGAGTCTTTTCTGTTTTTCCCCCCTCCCTGTTTTTATAGTATTTTTGTTTCCCTTCCCTTACGTTCATCTGTTTTGAGAGACAAAACAAATTAAAAAAAATTTTAAATTGCCTTTAAATTGGCAATATACATTGTTGACTAATCTAAGCCCATCTTCAGATAACACTATAATGCTTTGTGCTGGTAGCTTATGACAGAGTATTCCTGATTCTTCCATCCCCTCTCTTATGACATTGCTTTTATTCATTTCATGTATGTATACGCCATCAACACTGATACAATTTTACTATCAGTACTTTAAACGAGAAACTGAAAACAACAATGAAGTATTTTATTTTACCTTCATTCATTCCTTCTCTAATGCTCTTTAATGTAGATCTGAGTTTCTGACCTATATCATTTTCCTTCTTCCTGAAAAGACCTTCTTACTTTCTTACCTTCTTTTGATTCTTCTTAGAAGGCAGGCCTTCTGGTGATGAATTCCCTACGTTTCTGTCCATCTGAAAAAGTATTTTTCTCTTTCCTTCTGAAGGAAAATTTCACTGCATATAAAATTTTAGGTTGATGGGCTTTTCCCTACCAATACTTTAAATATTTCACTTCACTCTCTTTCTTACCATAGTTTCTGACAAAAAGACCACTGTAATTCTTATCCTCGTTCCTCCACAAGTAGTCTGGTTTTTCCCCTCTGCTTTCCTTCACAAGTTTCACTTTGTTTTCGTTTTTGTTTTTTAGCGGTTTGAATATGCTATGCATAATTGTAGATAGCTTCATATTCATCATACTTGGTGTTCTCTGAACTTTCTGGATCTGTGATTTGGTGTCATTAATTTTGGAAATTTCTCAGCCAGTATTACTTCAAATATTTCTTCTGCTCCCTTCTCCCTTTTTATTCAAAAATGGATGTGCTACACAATTTCAAATTGTCTCATATTTCTTCAGTATTTCTCTGATTCTTCATTCTTCTTTTCTTTTTCTTACATATCACTTGGGGAAATTTCTGATGACATATCTTTAAGCTCACTCATTCTCTCTTCTGCTTTGCCCAGTCTACTAGTGAGCCCATCAAGGCATCTTTTTCAAAATTTCTGTTATAGTGTTTTTAATTTCTAGCATTTCCTTTTGATTCTTAGAATTTCCATCCCTCTGCTTATATTACTCATTTGTTCTTCTATGTTGCTTACTCTTTTCATTAGAGCCCTTAACATATTAATCATACTCATTGTATTTATTTTTGTTTAGTTTTTTTTAAGTTTATTTATTTTGAGAGAGAGAGAGTGAGTGGAGGCGGGGCAGAGAGAGAGAGGGGGAGACAGAGAATCCCAAGCAGGCTCCATGCTAGCAACTGAGCTGGAACTCACAGATTCTGAGATCATGACCTAAGCCAAAATCAAGAGTTGGACGCTTAACTAACTGAGCCACTCAGACACTCCTAATCATACTCATTTTATTTTATTTTTTAATGTTTACTTATTTATTTTGAAGGGGGGTGGGCAGAGAGAGAGGAAGAGAGAGAGAATTGCAAGCAGGCTCTTTGCTATCAGCACAGAGCCCAATGCAGGGCTCGATGTCATGGCTTGTGAGATCATGACCCGCGCCAATGTCAAAAGTCCGACGCTTAGCTGACTGAGCCCCATAATCATACTCGTTTTAAATCTCCTGTCTGATAATTACATCTGAGTTTTGTTCTAATTCTTGCTTTGTCTCTTTAAATAGTGTTATTTCTTGCCGTTTAGCATGCTTTTTGTTTTGCTTTGTTTTTATAATGGGATATGATGTATTAAGTAGTAACAACTAAAGTAAATAGATGTGAGTGTGAGGCTTTATGTTAATCTGGCTAGCAGTTGCACTATGTTTAATACTCTCTGTGGCTGAAGTTCCCAGAGGCTTCAAATTCCTCTCTAGTGTCCTTGCTTTTGTCTCATCTGTCTTTGGGTTTCTCTAAGAACTGTTTCTTGCATAGTCTGCCCTTTGCAACATTTTCAACTATAATCCACTGTCATTATAGCTGAGACCTGTTGGTGTGGTAGTAATGTACAGGAGAGGGGAAGATTACATAATTTTGTGATTAAATCTGTTTTTAGTAGTCCTGTGATCTTCACAAGTGTATCTTAGCTCTACCCTGCTCCCCACACGTGAGAAAGAAGGCTATGCAGGGCTCAAGTGGGAGAAATGCCATTCCCTGACCCGAGGCAGGCACTGGTAAAACCTTTTCCCCTAGGGAGTAAGCCTGTGTTATGGTGAACCCCGGGGTGTATTTCACTACAGTTACTCTTCCCCTTCTGCTGTCTGAGTTGTGGAAGTGTTTTTTCTGGCTCTTTTTTTTTTTTTTTTTAATTTTTTTTTTTTTTTTTTTTTTTTAATTTTTGGGACAGAGAGAGACAGAGCATGAACGGGGGAGGGGCAGAGAGAGAGGGAGACACAGAATCGGAAACAGGCTCCAGGCTCCGAGCCATCAGCCCAGAGCCTGACGCGGGGCTCGAACTCACGGACCGAGAGATTGTGACCTGGCTGAAGTCGGACGCTTAACCGACTGCGCCACCCAGGCGCCCCATGTTTTTTCTGGCTCTTTACTGTGAGAATTTGGTAGAGTTCCTGAAGGTAAAACCCCCAAAAGTGTGGATGTTCCTATAAATGTGCAGCCCCCAGGAGTTTCTCACTCTTCACCTAATCCACACTCAACATCTGTCAATTCATCAAAATTACCATTTAAGCTCACACCAGTGTCTGGGTCCATTGGGTCTCTCCCCAGGTAGGTGTATCTCTGCCATGACTCTCCAGATTTCAGGGTGATGGTTTGTCCTGTAAACCTCAGCTCTCGGATGGGTGAAGAAAAGTCTTTAATTTTCAGTTTGAATAGTTTTATTTTTCCTGTTGTAAGGACAGGAGTGATGACTTCCAAGCTCTTTACATGTTGGAGCTAAAACTGGAAATTTGGCAATGGCTTTCCTTCTTCTCCATAATGCAAGTTTCAGAGGCTGGTTCTTCCAGGTCACAGAACCAGCTCAGTTTTCAAATATGGTTCATATCTTAGCACATCCCATCTACCTGTTTAATCTGAGAACTCCCTCTTCAGTAATTAAATATACTTTCTTCATGGGTCATTATGGTGTGATTTATGACATGTGTGTAATTGTCAGAATTACTGTGGGTAATTAAAATATGAAGTGAATGCTGCCAGAGGCTTCAGTCACTCTCAGTGCCCTCATTAAAAATCAGGAGCTGACCAAATTATAAATAGACTGGTTTGCACAAGTTCCAAGCAAAACCTAATTATGAAACTTATCCTTATTCTATCAGAACTCACTCCATTAGTCATGCAAATTCTGAAAATGATTAAGTTATTTTATGTGCCGGAATTGTGGAATTAATAATAAAGAGGTGAGTAGCAGTAATTAGACATTACTATGAAACTTTATTATGTCAGGTCACTCTGGGTCATACTGTCTCTCTTCCTGACCCCACATCCAATACAACACAACACACACACACACACACACACACACACACACACACACACACACACATCTTTGAAATAGTTTAGAAAATGGCTTAATATTTAATAGTTTTAGTGGATTTATAAGAACTTTTTAAAATGGGAGCCAAAACAAAGAAGGATTTGTAAACTCTGCATGAGGTATTATCTTGGAGTTGGTCAGAGAAAGAGACTTAGTAAGTATCATCAGGGGAATCCTTTCTCTCTACAAAAGGCAAAATACCACAAGGAGAAATCAGTTACTATGAGGATGTTTCAAGATATGGGAGCTGGACCAGGAGCAAGTGATAACTTAAAGCTTAAAGGACCTTTAGATGACCATGTCTACCTCCTTTCTAATTTGCAGACAGGGGACTTAGCCTAGAGACATCGTGTGGTTGCCAGTGAACAAGAGAGTCAGGTTTGAGCTTAGTGTCATGCTTCTTTTCTCTAAAGTGCGGGAGGACACAGACTGATGGGGAAATTGGTGAGCGTCAGTTTTCTCATCACGGGACTGGGTGAAAGAACATCGAAGGCAGGTCCATACTAAGTTTCCAGAGTATGTAAAAGGTCATCTACTGGTGGTTTAGTTTGGTGAATCATAGTCTCATCTGAGACAATCTGTTACTATATAGAAACAGAGACATCAAGATGCTTACTCAGAAGAGCCTGAGAACTTTGATGACTCAATTGACACATGTCTGGGAAAGCAAAAGTAAATAAAATTTAAAAGGTAAAAGAAAAAGAAAAGAAGGGAGGAATAGGAAAAGGAAAGAAGGGAAGGTGGGAGATGAAAAAAGAAGAAAAAAAGAAAAGCACACTTCAGAGACAGATCTAAGATTCAAGAGTTACACATTTACATATCAGTTAGATTGTAGGGCCTTCAGCACTGCCAATCAGCTGGACTGGGGACAGGGCTTATGCAAATGTTCCTTTGTGGAGACAAAGGGGAAAATAGAGACTGTGGGTGAGGAAGAGAGAGGGGTAGTGGGAGGGAAGGAGAGAGGCTCATTTCTAACAGGAGTACATAAATTCAACTCTGCATAACTGACTGCCTTTATAAACTCAGTAGCTATTTGAAATTTACCCTTTGGTACTTTCTCCTTGGGTTAGGGGCAGAAAACTTTCTGAGATCTCAAGTGAAAGGCAGCAAAGCTGTGAACTTTGATCTGAAGCAGTTCCTCCCTCAGCCCCTGGTGGTTTTGGGTATGCAAGGCAAATGGCAACAATGACACGGATGTATCCAGATGGCATCCTCACACAAATGTGACAAATAAGCAAAGGTGGAAGGTCCTTGGGAAGATGACACAGAGGAAGAGATGGGGGACAAGAGGGCCAGTGGTACCGCATGAGAGAATGGGTCTGGTCTTGGGGAAGGGGCTGCCGAAGCTCACAATAGGTGTCTACAAGTCACCTACTGTAAATTTTAAGAGAGAATGGAGGGAGATCTGACATTAAGGGATCTGGGGATGGAGAGATGAGTGAACATGACTGATAAACTCAGGAAAATGTAGAGCTTTATCAGAGAGAAGGTAAGGGTCTTGCTGACAGGTGTAGGAGCCAATCAATTGTGTGTGTGGGGGGGGGGTGGGTGGGTGTGTGTGTGTTGTATGATTTGACTTCACAGCAACACCATGAGGTAAATAGTAAAAATATTCTCATCCACTTTTTATGATGATGAGAAATTAGGCGACTCACTCACAGTTAAGCTGTGAGTGTCTTAAGCTAAGACGTTAAGCAACAACTTGGATTCACAACACCTGGACTCCGTGTCTATTACATGCTCCTCTACAACATGCCGGTACTTGACAGAACTGATGTGGTGGTAAGTAGGGAAGTGAGAAAAATTAACACGTACTTCCCCCCACTGCTTGGCTTTTTAGCGGGTTGTTTTTTTCTCTTGTCTCCAAGGGTGGCAAGGCCTCAGGACTCTGCAGAGGGGCTCATGTGACAATTAGGCAGCTGCCTGGTCCCATCAGAGGGGGACAGCTAAAAACTCCCAAGGGCACACCTTGCCTCACCGTGTCCAAGGCCTTCGAGACCTCTGTTCCTGCATCCTCCATCAGCGGCCGAAAACCCCCTTGGGGAGACTTTCATCTCTTTTATATGAGTTCCAAGGGCCCTGCTGAACAATTCAGACTGCACGGAATCCTTTGAATCCTTTGTGCACCCCACAGGATGCTCGCATATTTGTCACTCGCTCAAAGAACAGTAAATCCTTCCAATGCGTCTTCTTGTTCTGTGTGTTTGTGTGTGTGTTTCAAGTTTCTCAGCTTTTTAGGGTAAGAGCATGACACATTCACCTCCAAACATGGAAGTGTCTCAGCGAGAGGCACTCTGAGAAAATGCATTTGAAAATGGCATTTGTTGGCTTGCTGGAGCCAAATACGGCCACCTCATCTCTTGCTTGAAACCCAAACAGGGTGACTGCCAGTCAGGGATTCCAACCAGCTGGTGGAATTGGCCTGCACAATCTGACAAAAGGGATCCCTTTTCCTCAACAGCAGCTTCTCCACCTCTTTCTCTCCCCTTTTTGCTCGAGAACGCACAGTTTTGCACTTGTCCTTCATACAAATAACTGGAGGGTGGGAATTATTCAGAAAGCTCATGTTCGACACCCCATCTGTTCATTTCTGACAGCAATATATAATGTAAGGCTATAAAAACTTGAAAAATAATGCAACATAAAAAGGGATTGACTCAGCTCCAAGAGGCCATAAATGGTAACAAATACCACTGGATGATTTATTTCATGCTGTAATCTTTACAGTAAGTCATCTTTCAGACATTTCCTTGTGACAGGTTTTAATAATATTAATGCCCAGAGCAATCCAAATCATCGCCAATAGACGTATTTATCAAGCTGCCAATCCGAGTAAATGAAATTCTATAAGCAATAATGTAACATGTTTAAAGGAAGCTAATAAAACAAGTCAGCAGAGAAATATTACTTCAAAGTATTCTCTCCCTCTAATCCAGTCCTGTATGTTATACAGCCAACATGCAAATCTTTCCATACTTGATTTATTGCTCCAAAAATACCAATGACCTTTTCCCCAAGCTTCTGTATATTCACTCTCACACATTCATAAAGCCTGCCGTGCATCCTGCCAGAGTTGCTGAACACTGGAGTGCTTAGCATTTATTGTTATGTTTGTCTTGCTTTTTACGCAGGTACTTGATTGGCAGCTGCAGTGGATAACATCTAAGTTTCCAAGCCTTATTAAAATGTAACAAATATCCAAGCCATAAACCGATCTTTGCAGGACCCATTCTAGGCAGGCCGTCCAGAATACTTGAGAAAGTGACTTGAGCAAAGTCCCGATGGTTCACTAGTTGCCAGGTAAATTTCACATGAGGGGAAAGCCAACCTGTGTTTTCCTTCAATCAGGTTTGCTTCGTTTTGCATTAATTATTTGTTATTCATGCAGATCACAGTGCGCCAGCTGTTAAAGCATTTGGCATTTCAAATGCAGCTCAAGATCTGCTTCCTGCAGGAAGCCTTCCTTATTAATTTCACTCATTTTCTGATCTCTAGCGCAATAACTTCTGCTAATTAATGAGTCCATAAAAGTATAATGCACCTCAAAAGCACTCACCAAATAGTAGATGGAAATACAAAGTGTATCCATTTATTTGATCCATTCTACAATGAACTGATGCATCCTTTTCCCTTGCATATCACACATATGCTCCTTGGGGATAGATTTTTTTTTTTTTTATTGTTTAATGGGCATCACAAGTGTTCACCATGACACTGTGTACCCTGTAGGGGCACGGAATTATACATATTTATATCTATATCTATGTCTATTATAGATCGTCTAATTGACATGATATTAATTAAATGTGTTTACTTATGATGATTATGGTTCCTATGTTTATATGGAGTAGATAATGGGAGTAGATCCCATTATCTGCACTTCCCTACTTCTTTGAGAACTGCCTCATCCCCCACAAGTGGCCATGTTTGTTCCTGATGACTCTACTTCCTGGATATGATTGGGCAAGTCAGGAAACCTAATTTGAGCTGAGCAAATCACACCCTCTCTTCCTATCATCAGAAACTGGGATACTGGGAATCTTGTGACCTAGTTTATAATATCAGAACTGGGATGCGGCTTGAGGACAGGAGTAGCCAGATTCTGCAGAACAGGGATACAGAAGGCTTCTGTGGAGAGAATGAAGCCCACTACCCATTGGGGGTGCAGCTGGAGAGCACTGGTGCAGGGCACACAGGTTCCAACTTATTGGCTCCAGTCTCAATGGAAAACATGCAGTGCTTTCTCCCTTATAGTTTTGCTGTTCTGTGATTCCCTATTAGGTATTCTTTTTGTCTTTCTTTAGTTTAAAATAATTTCTGTTATTTGCAAGTGATTGGACACTAATTACAATGTTTATTTTTCACTGATTCAGCTTTATAAAAGACCACATGAGAGACACACTTTGGTTTGAAAGGACTTCATTCCTTGTAATGGGAAGCCACATTTTTATTGGATATGAATCAGATACAAAGCCCTTTGTAGCTTGGTAATCCAGAGTATTTTGAGTTGAGTTTTGGAGTGCCCTTAGAACAGAGTGAGATTTTATCAGACGAATATGAGAAGGGAATCACATTCTAGGAATATGCACAGGTCCACAGCAGGAAAAGGAGAATGGTGCATATTTGGAGAAGTGGGAAAATATAATACTGTTTGAGCCCAAAGGAGTTTTCTGAGAGGCAGGGACCTTAGGATGAAGGGTATTATTAAGGATTCTGATCTCATTCCTAAAGGTATTGACAAACCACTGAAAGGAAACAGTACTGTAAAATTTTCATGTTTGATACCTCATTCTAAGTGCAATAGAGGAATGGATGAGGAAGGACAAGGGAAATGGAAGGAGACAGGGTGAACCAACATTCTCACCCGTGGTCCAGGGAAAGAAGATGGTGGCTTGGGTTGGGATGAGGATTGGAGATGGAAAGGATGGAGAGACTTAAAATATTTTTAGGAGTTAAACAGAGAAAATGAGACAAATGATTGACTCCAGGACAGAAACCTATCTCCCAACTTCCTGACCTGTTCCTCTTACCTCTCACCAGGGTTGCCAGCCCAGACGTTGGCTACTGATAGATCTAGATCGGTTTACTGTTGGTTTTACTGTTTGTTTTGCCTTTGTTTTTGCCTACCTTAGAGTGTGTTCCTGAGTGCAGTGAATAGACGCAGGTTATAAATCAGGCACTTGGGGAAAGTATTAATTTTAGAATTGTTTGCCCACTTGGTACAGTGAAATTGGTTCCAGAACTGTTACTTTTCCTCCTTCTCCAATTCTTATTACTTCTTTTCAACTTCAGTGCTCCCGTCAATGATGTCTCGCCTTGTACACTGTGATTCTCAGAGTGAAAACAAGCCAGCCAGGGGTGGTATGAGAGTCACGGGTTGGGATACAGTTTGAAGAGGCCTCCCATCCCCTGAAAATTTTATTCTGTGCCCACATACATACAGCCACACTCCTGGGAATCACTGTTTTTATCTCTTCTCTCATCTTCTGTTATTTCCAGGCTTAGAAAAACATTACGATGAGATCCAGTGGTTAAAACAGTAAGATGAGGAAGAGTAAAGGGCGAGTACAAGAAGGAAAAAGAGCTGGTGACAGATGCCCAGATCTGGAGGTGGACCTGAGAATATCCGGCTAAAGAGTGAGAGACTGATGGGTTAGGAAAGGTGTTCCTTTACTTCTACTGCCCTAACAAGGGAAATGTTCCAAGTGGGCAGGTAGGCTATGAAAGTCCCTCTGGAAGGAGGAATATAATCAGGGATGACAGAGATAATCTACTTATGTGGATTGTAAAAACGTTTCTCATGTGCTCTTCCTCCTGGTCCCAAATAACCTTTAAGATTTAGAGTCACCTGACATAGGCCCGTGACTTTGAAAAACAGATGAATGTAAACTCACCTAAGATGGTTTTTGCCTGTTTTGTTGAATAATATGTTCACCTTTCCCTCCCATAAATTAACTGTTTAAAAAAAAAAAGACAGCTAGAATCCATATAAAGAGGTCAAAAACTTTTGCCATTGGGTTCATTGATTTTTTTTTTCCCTACCTCAGAGTTTGTTCCTGGGTGAGCTTAAGGGATGCAGATGAAAATCAATGGCTTGGGGTGGGGTGTGGGTGCTGAGAGTTGTTCCTGGAAGACTGAACTCATAGGCCAAGCAGATACTTGACCTGACTCTACAAATCCTTCCCAGTTATCTTCTCCCTCTGAGCCATCTCTAAGTATCTTAAAACTGGTTTCTGGTGTTGATCCACAAAATGGATTTCTCAAGGATTAAAACAGAAATAAAGTGAGAAAAAAAGGAAACATATCACCCACGGTCCTGGCAGCTCAATACCTACATGGTGAGCAAAAACTGAAATCAGGGACATTTAATTTAGAAAGGCCCAAGAATATTTGGACCTACCCTACAAACAATGGAAAGCCAGGCACTAGGCTTGGCTGACTGTAAAATATCACAGACTATTTCACTGGCAGCAAATCTAGCTAATCAGTATGAAAATGCTTTTCATAAAATATTATTTTAAACACTGGAAATATTAATGTGTTGTTACTTGTGGTAAATGCAAATATAAAAGTCTTAAACATAATCATATCAATCAATCAATAAAGACTGTGAACATTTTTATGTTGTTAGACCATCTACATTGTTCTCAGTTACTAAGACATACCTATGGTTTGAGATGCTACCCTAAATCAAAGTCTGTAACATCTGCCACTCCCCATTTCTGGCTTCTCTAGATCTTCCTGTAAATATGTACACATGTAATGTATGTATACATAGGTGTGTATGAAGTATAAATGTATAAAGTAAATCATATGTATATATATATGCACAGACATATGTGATTTACTTTATTGATTCTCATATAGCAACCCCAGAATCTTCCCCCAAAGAGTAATTTATCCACAATGTAGGCACAAGCAATTCTAAAAAATATGTATTAAAAATTTCTTCCATTATCTAAACTGAACATTTTACTGGAAGTTTGAGACTGAAAATGGCAGCTTCTCTCATACTTATAAATTGCTTTATGATTTTTTTTAACCAGCTTTTCCCCACTGGTACCTTAAACACAGATGAGATAAAATAATACCTACACTTCATTATGAGGAAACCAGAAAGCAGAGAGGCAGCAACCTGTATGGGTTGAAAACAGCCTCCAGGCGAGGGCTAAGCCTTGCCTGATGGACAGAGGCTCCTGAGGCAGAGAAGGCCCAGCCGCCCAGCCTGTCAAGGGCCAGCCTAGCACCCTATGCCATCTCGTCTGAGGGCGGAGCTGTATTCCCAACATGATCCTGGGAGTGGAGGAAACTCTGGGTTTTACAATAAACATAAGGGGTTGTTTCTTGTCTTTACTAAAGGGTTCTCCACAGAAGTATGTATAATAATCTATTCATTTAGAACATAAAACAGAATAACATTTAGGGAAAAGAAAAGTATGTGATTTCCACATGTTTTAAGCAATACGACTATTGCTTAAAGACAGATGGGCTTATAAATAAAAACAAGAATGGTGGCTACTCGGCTTTTCTCGGGGCTTTGAGAACGGAGTGGGTTTTCAAGGAGCCAAGTTATTTAGTTTACGTTTTAGCATTATCTGCAGTGATATTTCAGAGTGAAATAAGTAAAATATCTGTTCCTTTTCACTTGGCAGCAGCAAAAATCTCAGGGAAAAAAAATAAATAAGAAATATGCAATCCCCACGGTGTAATCCCAGGGTATAGAAACTCACTTCTCTTAAATACCTCCCTCTGGCATAATTGACTTTTCATATGCATTTTAATAATGGCATTTCAGCAGGTTGCAAGGGAATTTTTTTTTCTTCTGTTGTTGTTGTTGTAAATTATGGTTTGGAAAAAAAGTGTTATAAATCTAATTACATTTTCACTTATATTAACAAGTCAGCACAATCTTCCAGCATGTTTACCAAGCAATTCCAATATTTACAGCTGACCTAATTGGTTGTGGGATAGAAGCAATGAACAGTATTTTATTGTCCTGAGAGCTGCGCATGTGCTGAAGACAGCTGCTGAGGCCCACGGCTACCCAGCGACCCTGAAGTTTTGCCTGCCTCGTGTTTGCTTTGCCATCGTTGTCAATTAGCTGAACAGAACAGGATGCGGGGAGGGAAAGGGAAGTGGGTCTCAGTGTAGGGAGAGGAGGAGTTTGGTAAAGATGCCTTTTTTCAATCCTCTCTTGACAAGAAAGATTTTCCAATTATTTGGGGACTGTTACAGACTCAAAATGAAACTGTTGTTGGCAAGTTTGGGTGAAAAGTTATAAATAACTGCATTAAAGTCAACGATGTGTTAGGTAAACATCTTTGACACTTGCGGAGTTGAGGACAATCATGGCCCTGCCCTTGATTTTCACTGTCTAAGCCACTGTGGTCTTTAGGAGCCCAGCACGGGACTAACATAGGCTGGAACTCTTATAGTCTTAGGTCTTTGGGGAAAGGGTTAAAAAAAGTAATTGTTCCACCTAGGCAAAGACCATATTGCTTCATGGGGAGACAGGGACTGGGTCTTCCTCTATTACTAAAGGTGAGTTCTGCAGCAGCTTTATCACCCCTCATATTTAAATTGAAATGACATTTATCTCTAAGTCCTCTGTCTTTCCTACTCATACAACTGGTGGTAACACAAATGAAGAATGCTAATAAGTTTTTAGCAGAAAGCTGCTTTGAGGTGAGTCTCCAGTATGTGGGTTCAATTATTCTGTGGGACAGTCATGTCTCCTGTGTCCTGATAATTGCTAACATTTATTGAGTGTTTTACTCTTGCCTAGGAACCTGGCCAAGAATCTTACACTTAGTCTTCTCATCAGCTCTGTGAGGTCAGTGCCACCTGTTTGACAGAAGAGGGGTCTGAGCCACAGTTCAGTAAGTGCCTTGCTCATGATCACAGAGCGTAGGAAATCACAGAGCTGAAGTCTCATTCTTGACAGTCCACTTCTGGCATGCCCACCTCACCCACGGGTCTGGTGGACTCCTGCTTTATCACTCTTGCTGCAACCTAAAAACTAAAATGCCATAGCACACAATAGGCTTTGATGCATGATTTTAGATATACCTGAAAGGCCCTTATTGAAGGTCACCTAAAAACATATGTCCCCTTCTGGTTGATGCCTGAAATTCCCTAGTTAGGGAGATTTTCTTAGCTGAAATCCCTGATCCCTGATGGAAAAAAAAATCTACCTCTGGAAGGGCTAATATTTTTTTGAAAGTGATGTTTGGTTCAAATAGCAGATGTTGATGGGGACAGTAAGTACCTGGGAAATACAAATCCCAGAAAAGGATGGTGGTGAGTGTCAAGCAGAGAGCAAAGAATGCTGAATAAAAAGTCTGTAACCAGGGAGCCTGGGTGGCTCAGTCATTGAGCGTCTGACTTCGGCTCAGGTCGTGATCTAGTGATTTGTGGGTTCAAGCCCCACGATGGGCTCTGTGCTGACAGCTCAGAGCCTGGAGCCTGCTTTGGATTCTGTGTCTCCCTCTCTCTCTGCCCCTTCCCCACTCATGTTCTCTCTTTCTCAAAAATAAACATTAAAAAATTTTTTAAAAAGTCTGTGACAATTTTTCCTAGAAACTATGTAAGTCACGTCTCTAGTCTTTGAATAGAGTTTTATACAGAAAACTAAGCTTCCCATAATCTTCACCTTGTGTTGTTGGGTTGGTCTTTTATATACGCCCTTAAACAAACAAGGTCTCATCTCTGTCTTTTAAGAGATTATAAATGACAAGAATGAAAACATGTAAAAACTACTTAATGCAAATAAATATATACACTCCATAAATGATCAGCTGTCCACTGTAATTTTTATTTCCATATTAACAAAGCTGCTTCCTTATCTTCCCACCCAGCTACATTGATGGAAAGTTCCATACCCTCAAGTCCTAGAAGAATTTGACTTCATTTTTCTTAAGACCTGTCTACAGGTAACAGAAAGGTTGAAAAAAGGCCTTTGTCCCTCCTTTATTACAGCCTCCTAAGCTAGTCATATAAGGCAAAGAAGACAGGAATAATGGAAGGAATATGCTGAATTTTCCATGGTATTCCGCTGACATTTTTACAATGTTTATTTATTTTGAGAGACAGAGAGAGAGAATGAGCAGGGGAGGGGCAGAGAGAGAGAGAGAGGGTGAGAACCCCAAGCAGGTTATGTGCTGTCAGTGCAGAGCCCAACACAGGGCTCAGTTTCACAAACCGAGGGATCATGACCTGAGCTGAAATCAAGAGGTGTATGCTTAACTGACTGAGCCACCCACGCAACCCTATTTTTAAATAATAGCAACAAAATATTGTTTGATAATCTGAATAGTTCATTTATTTAATGAATACCTAATGAATTATATATATATATATATATATATATACATACACATACATATATATATACATATATATACACATGTATATATACGTATATACACACACATATATACATATACATATACTTACATATACACATACATATATATATATATATATATATATATATATATATACACACACATACTTTTATAGTATTTTTGCTAGAGTTGTAGCACTTTGATTCTCAGAAATCCAATTTTTGGCTATAGGTACAAGGTAAGAACTAGAAGTTCTTTCCAAATTCTTATTCTTCTATTTACTAGCACCCTCTTTCATTTATCTTTGGAATTCAGGCCCATTGTGTTTAAAAATATCATTTCTACCTGTGTAGGTGTATGTCTATCTTTATCCCTATCCCCATACCTATCTATACCCCTAATCATGCATGATGCATTTGTATTACCATTTTCCTTGTATTTTCTACTGAGACTCGATGAAGATACGTATTGTATTCATGACTGACACACACCCCTGCTAGGGGTTCTGACATACTCAAATGCCATCAATTGCAATGAGGAAGGCAACTTCAGAGGTTCTAGAATCTCCAAGAATGCAAACATAAGTGCTATCTGGACTCAGAGAAAGGTAGATCAAATGCTGGCTTATACAGTATTAAGCACATGTGGATTTCTAGAACATGATTTGAAATCCTATAGTAAAGGCAAACTTAATATGCATATAGGAATGAAATAATCAAAGAACACTTTTGATTTACTAGTTATGGACTCCATTTTATTCAAATAAAGAAGTCTCTGATTATCTAGAGGGAAAGTCATTTCAAAAGCTTAATATGGAATGAAGAAAGAAAAGTACCCACTCCGGGCGCCTGGGTGGCTTAGTCGGCTAGGCTTCCAACTTCAGCTCAGGTTATGATCTCACAGTTTGTGAGTTCAAGCCCCGTATCTGGCTTGGCACTGGTGGAGCAGAGCCTGCTTGAGATTCTCTCTCTCTCTCTCTCTCTCTCTCTGCCCCTTCCCCACTTGTGTGCTCTCTCTTTCTCGAAAGAAAGAAAGAAAGAAAGAAAGAAAGAAAGAAAGAAAGAAAGAAAGAAAGAAAGAAAGATAGATATCCTATCACTTAAAAACAAAAGTTCCTGCTCAGACAATCTTATATGCTTAGTTTCTATAGAAATCTCAGGATGTGGAGACAGAAGAACCATGTGTGGTGATTTATATCCAATATTCTGACTCTGGAAAGACCCTGAAAACTGGTCCTCAGTAGGAGTTCAGTCATCACTGAGGCTACAGGATGGTGCTTCTCTTGCCTGGAGAATCCGGGGCACAGAATTCAATTAGGTGTGTAGAACTGAGAATAAAACGGAAGGAAGGATCCAGCTTCCTTGCCTAATTCTGTGTCGGAGGGTAGGGTGAGGGTGCATAGTATCTAAAGTGAGTGATCAGATGGGCAAATGTCTCAGGAGTCATCCCTGAGAATAATTTATACAAGGGCTGGGAGTGAGTGTGCCAAAGAGAAACAATTTCTCCCAGTTAAATGGATTTCCCCATGTCCGTATGGATGATGTGCCTCTGATACTAACAAGCTTCTGGCCTGGCAGATGATATAATGGCAGTCCTTCTGGATGCTCTGTAATTTGCTCAGAAACTAAAGACTGCCATGAAATCAACTATTCTGGAAGGAGCTGAGAAACGGCCAAAGAGAGAGCTGGAATTGCCACGGAAAAGAGTGTTCCAGAGGGGGAACAGTGAGGTATGGGCAGATATGGACACGGTAAAGTGACTGTACCAGAGGAAGTTCCCATAGTACAGGTCTTCACTGAAAATCCTGATGATACACTCTGTTGAGCTGATGGGCTATGGATGGTGGGTGGTACACAGTGAATGAAATTGTGGAAGGTCTGGAACTTCACACCCTCTCCCCCTGAATGTGAAAGGAATTGGTTGCAAAAGCATGAAAACCTAAGAGTCAGGGAAATAGTGGCAGAGGAGGATGGGGGAGCAGAACAACAACATGACCCATTTTACACTTGCTCAATTTAGGCTCTCCATAAGAACTCAGCATGTTTTATCCCAATTATTTAGGTCCTAATAGTATCTCTATTTTGCAGATGAGGAAACTGAGCATAAAAGCTAAAGAGGATGGTGATCCAGGGTTCATGCCTGATATATGGACAATGCTCATGACCGATATCTGTGACACGCTTGACCTTTAAAGAGTTAAGACTGGGTTGGATATTAAGAAAGAGAGAAAAAATGACATGCACGGTCTCCAGTCCTCTAAAAGCACATGGAGAGTATGAAGATGAAGTTGATACCATATTTACATATGATCTTAGTCACAAGTTTCACAAAGATATAGTGGGAAGGGAAATTATACAGGAAAGTTCAATATCTAGATTGCAATATAGTCTGTAGCAGTTGAATTAAAGCAGACCCAGAGGGAGGATTTCTAGGGAAGGGCTAATATACCCGAAGAAAACAAATCTTTTTTATAGGAAATGGTTTCTTATCCTGACCCAGGTCTATCATAAACTGCCTAGAAATTTCTGCTTCCTCTTGTTCATTTCATTAGGTATCTGTCAATATGTACTTGAGTTTATAAACACCTATTTTTAAAAATACTGAATGACTTAGTGTGGTTATTGTGTTACTGGTCAGTCACAACATGATATGAAATAATTGTATCTGAATCTTCTCTTCGTAATACCTCATCAAATCAGCTTTACTGAAGAAGTGAATTTTGATAGGAGAGGTAGAGTAAATAACTCAGTAAATAACTATAGAACAGTAAAATGGGTAGAACTCTCTCAAGCTCACCCAAAATAGGGTAGCCAATAAAGAAATTGGAAGTGAGGGCAAAGGGAGCAGGATCCAGGAGCAGTTGAAATGTATTTTAATTTATCATAAAGTTTTGCATAAGTCTCACTGGATCACCATGGAAAGAAAGAGGAAATATTCATCTTCAATCTCTCATGTTACATGAATCCCTTGATTTAACGACATAGAACAGAAGTGAATAGAGCTAGTGTTTGTTTACTTAACAAATACACATTTAACTACCATCTATTAAATAGACTTTTGTGTGCTCATCTGAGAACCTAACTGCTATTTATAACATTGCTTATTCTATGGGAAGAGAAAGACCCCAGGGACACAATGAAATATTGGACTATAACTTTTGTATAAGTTAGGGCCGTCTGTATTGCTTCAGTACTAAGAATAGAAGATGGTAGTTTCTCAACTTACTGGAAAACCCACCGGTGGGCTGAAGATTACATCTTTAAAAGCACCAAGCCATTGTCAGCAAAACTATAAATAATGTTATGCTGTTTGGGGTATGTGAATGTAATACTATTAACACATCAAAAATGGATCACAAGTAGCACACACCACACATTTTACATTTTTCCCCCAATCATAACTACTTAACTCTATTAAGCCATCAAATTTATTTTACTACTTGTTGTTACACAGAACGTATGTTTATCAACTTAATAGCTGGAGTTATCTTTGCCCTGCAAAAAAAAAAAAAAAAAAAAAAAAAGAAGAAGAAAAAGAAAAAACTAAAACAAAACAAAAACACACCCTATTTTATAGTACTAAGTGGGAGCAGAATCTGTCATTGATCCTATTAACACTGTACTTAAATCAACTGAGCTAACCAACTCCATTGATGAAATATCACAGAAATGTACCCACAAATGGCACTTACGTATATAGAAGTATATATCACTGTCTAACCAGCAGGACTCTGATTATTTTTTTAAAAATATGTAGCTCGGGGCGCCTGGGTGGCTCAGTCAGTTGGGCAGTCCACTTCGGCTCAGGTCATGATCTCGCGGTCCGTGGGTTCGAGCCCCGCGTCAGGCTCTGTGCTGACAGCTCAGAGCCTGGAGCCTGTTTCAGATTCTGTGTCTCCCTCTCTCTGACCCTCCCCCGTTCATGCTCTGTCTCTCTCTGTCTCAAAAATAAATAAACATTAAAAAAAAAAATTAAAATATGTAGCTCATGTGAACATATCTTGCTTTTCAATTAAGAGGTGCAGATGAATTAAGGATCATCTTTAAGAGATGATCTGGCTGGCTAACTTTCATGATCTCCGACCTTCTTTAGGAGCTTTTAAAGCATATTCAGGGATTTCCTGGCCAGATATAGGGCTGAAAGGCCCAATCTATGAATGGACCATGCCATCTAGACCAATTCTCCTTTTAGACATCTGCTTTGAACAACTTCCTTATTTACCATAGACAGTGCAGGTATTTAAGACAATGGAAAACATACCAATAAGTGATTTTTTTGTAACTGTACTAAAGAATAATGAGGAAAAGTCTGTGAAACTGAATGCCTACATTTACATTTAAGGATTTTCTATGGCTTTTTGTACCCATTACTTGCCAATCCTCTATTATCACAGAAGATGTGGAAAAGGATAAATAAGCACATAAGCATGGCTGAAGCACTTCATGTGTTATCCTCAGTGTTGTCTTTAAAGTCTCAAAAGCAGTTTTTAAATGTGAATTATGTTTTTGTAACAATTGCGCATTAACATAAACAGAACATGGGGTGCCTGGGTGGCTCAGTTGGTTAAGCGACTGACTTCGGCTCAGGTCATGATCTTTTGATTCATGAGTTTGAGCCCCATGTTGGGATCTGTGCTGACAGCTCAGAGCCTAGAGCCTGCTTTGGATTCTGTGTCTCCCTCTCTCTGTGCCCTCGTACTCTGTTTCCCTCTCTCTCTCAAAAATAAATAAACATTAAAAAAACCATAATCATCACGTATACACAAATACACAGATGCACAACACCAATAGCCAAGAAAGTATTCTTGAGAAATTTGAGATGTTCTTTCATACAACATGCTAGCACACATTCTCACCTCTGGTCAGGCTAGCTGGCACATGGAAGGCTCCGGGTTTCCCCCATGCCTTGCCCATGTCATGACCTTCACACAAGTTGAGATGCCCATTCTCTCCTACTTTTCCAAATCCCACCTGCCACAGGAAACTTTCTGGAACAATCCATCCACTCTTCACTGACCTCTTCTTCCTTTGCCCTCCTGCCAGAATTATCCATGTAGCACTTCAAGGAGTACTGCTTTATTTGAACTCTGATTTATGTTACATAAATTCAACTTGTTTACCCAACTAGATTGCATGGGGGTTGAAACATCATTTCTGTATCTCCAAACACATCAAGCAGAGTGCCTACTTAGCACATAGAGGCACTTAATAAATCCCTATTTACCAACCATTTAAAAAAGAAACCTGCAAACCTCAATTATAGTGAATAGCTGTTTTGTTGTCATTAAGAGTGTGAATTCCCGAAATTCCATAGCACTTTCCTCCACACAAAGTTCTTAATCTTTTCCCACAGATTATCTCAGTTTCCTAAAATACTGAAATAGAAGGCAAGGAAGGGCAGAAGCTATAATTCCTAGGCCTGTTATATTCCTCTTGGAAAATGTGGAAAATGCGCACACGAAGAGGTGGCACCTTTGGTGGCTCAGACGGTGACACCTGCCTCACCTGTGGGAGTGGTAGGGTGAAAACCTCTGTTAACCAGACCCAGCTCTCCAGAATCCCCAGTTAAACAGAAGCACGGTTCTTCATATATTAAAAGAAGGAGGTGAGTGGGGCACCTGGGTGGCTCAGTCAGTTAAGCGTCCGACTTCGGCTCAGGTCATGATCTCAGCGTCCGTGAGTTGGAGCCCCGCATCGGGCTCTGTGCTGACAGCTCAGAGCCTGGAGCCTGCTTCAGATTCTGTGTGTCTCTCTCTCTCTGACCCTCCCCCGTTCATGCTCTGTATCTCTCTGTCTCAAAAATAAATAAACATTAAATATATATATATATATATAAAAAAGAAGGAGGTGAGTTATTTAAAATAACAAGATCAAGGATTTTATTTAAAAATCTACATCCTTGATAGGTCATACACTTACTACATATGCAGCCCAATTTTGTGCACCTTCCCAGGTATAGCACTTGATAATCACAATAAGGAATATCTGATGAGTACTTGCTGTCAGCCAGGAATCAAAGAGCTTTAAATAACTAATCTCATTCAATTGTTACAAAACACGAAGTGTTTATGACTATCATACTCATTTAATATAGCAAACCTGAGATAACTAGACAGCCTTTGAACTTAACCCTAACCCTACCCCACACCCACATTATGTAATGCCAGTACATATTGACCACACTCTACTGTTAATACAGTATCTACCTGCAGATAATCACAATTCTCAATCATTAAAAATTTTTCCTAGTATAGTATAGGTACTAAATTGAAATGTTGCCAACATATTACAAAACTATTCACAATGAACTTTGAAGCAAGAACTTTTAGATTAACCTTCTATTTAAAAAAAATTTATTTCTTTATAAGACAGGGAGAGAGACAGAGTGCAAGCAGGGGAGGGGCAGAAAGAGAGGGAGACACAGAATCCGCAGCAAGCTCCCGGCTCTGAGCTGCCAGCACATAGCCCAACATTGGGCCTAAACTCACAGACTGCGAGATCATGACCTGAACTAAAGTTGGACGCTTAACTGACTGAGCCACCCAGGTGCTCCATCAACCCTCTATTTAAAATCAACTGAACAGATCACCCTCCACTGCCAATCCTGCATTCTTGTTAATCAAGATTTTAATGCACTAAAGAACTGCAGGGAAAAAGAGAGGGGGAGAAAGAATTTCTTGACCCTATTTTGCCGATTCAAAAACAAAAGCAACCTCATCATCAGTTTGTTGGAAATAGGGGATGGATTAATACTAGAAATTGGGAATAATTGAAATTTCACCCCAGTCCACCTGTCTAGGGTACCTGATCTGAGAGAACACTGGGCAATGACCTTTGGTTGTCACAAGTATAAATTTCTCTGAGCGATGTTGCAAGGAGGTATATTTGTTTAGCTTAATGATATTGGGAGAAGCAGAGATGAATTCATGTAGGTGGGGAACAATTCCACTGGCCACTATCAGGGCTGATAAAACCAATATTCTGGTTTACATCACATTGGTATTGCCCAAGGATCCTCGGAAAATGAGAGGGAATCGGTTCTCTGAGGCTCTTACCTGGTGGCGAAGCTCACGTTGCTCATCAGGTTTGCCTGTCCGAATGGCAAATCATCACTCTGTGTAGAATCAGAGAATTCCCTCATGCTGCCTCTCTTTACCAGAAGTGTTGTCCCTGCAAGAGCGCAGCAATCTTAACGAGCCAGTCTGTCTTTCTGCAAGGCATTTTTGAACCACTGCTACTGCCTGAGACAGTGGGCCCCCGACTAGGGAGAGGGTAGAGATCCTTAGCCACAGACTAATTCTAAGAGGATGGATTATAGAAATCTCTTCAATTTCCTTCTGCATGGTTAGAGAGTGGGTAGAAAATGATTGTGAGGATTTCAATACCATATGGATGCCTAAAATAAGCACCTATTGAGTTGCTGCTCTACCTTTCTAAGACATCACTCTAGCTCACCCAAGTGTAGCATCCCAGGGAGCTTCCTGTTACAGACAGGGTCTACAGCCACTATGGGACTCCAAGAAAGGATCACTATGCAAGTCCCTTTTCCCTTCTGCAGATACTGCACAGGCTATAATTTATTCTCTGCAGATACTGCCTCCTTTGCTTTACTTTTCCTTCAAGGAAGGATTCCTTTATGATTAATTTCAGCTTTTGAAGAATCTTGATCTTGCATGGGCGAGGGCTCAAAATATTTGTGAATTTCCAATCTGGAAATAATACAAAGGGAAATCACTTTCTCACCTGCAAAATGGGAATGATACTGGGACTTCAAAGGGTGACTGTGAAGATAAATGCAAGAAAGCTTGAAATTTAATAATGAAATGAGCTATTTGCAGCTGCTCTGAGATGGAAAAAAAAACTGACATATGGACCATTACTTCTCCAGTGATGCCATTTTTATTCCAGATCCCAGATTCGACTTAGGAATTCTTTCAACACACTGGGCTAGGACATCATTATTGGTCAATCAGAATTGGCACTTAGTATTGTGATAAGAAATATCATTCTAAAGGATGCCTGGAAGTTACATGCTTCTCTTTCACTCTTCAAGGACCCTGCATTATCTGCTTGCCTGAACCAGACTGCTGGGTGATCAGAGATTGGGAACTGTCTGAGAAGAAGTTATCAAGGAGATGGACAAAGTCAAAGAGTAGTTATCACTGTTACTCTTCCTCCTTGCTTACCCAAGTGGAAAAAAGAAACACAACCTTTTTCTCCTGTGTCAATTTAAGAATTATCTGTGTACTCAGACTACTCAAAATGAGGAGTTCATGTAGAGCAAACCTTTAAACTCACATATCACCTGGTTTGGGACAATGGCCGACAGAAAGAGCCACAAAAACATCTTGGTATCCCTCTTCTTTTGATGTAATTCTTTCTGACCCATTCTAATCCATGGAAAATATCAATTGAGTGAAAACACACTTCTGGAAGAAGAGACACCGCCTTTGGATATGGGATTTGTCAGCTTCAATCAGCAGTAACTGCATCACACAGGTGTTCTTTTTTTTATTTATTTATTTTTTATTTTTTTATTTTTTATTTTTGGGACAGAGAGAGACAGAGCATGAACGGGGGAGGGGCAGAGAGAGAGGGAGACACAGAATCGGAAACAGGCTCCAGGCTCTGAGCCATCAGCCCAGAGCCTGACGCGGGGCTCGAACTCACGGACCGCGAGATCGTGACCTGGTTGAAGTCGGACGCTTAACCGACTGCGCCACCCAGGCGCCCCCACACAGGTGTTCTAAGAGTCAAGTTTAAAATGAGACTGCTCCCTACCTGTAATCCCCAGATGCCTTCACTTACCTAGGGTGGGTTGATGGGGGTTTTCAGGTTGACTGGTGTTTCCTTATTTCCTGGTTACCTTTTGCCCTGGGGGGAATGGCTCAGGGACAGAACATCCGAAGAAAATTCTGAGTGAGGATTGGTGTGTCAACTGTCAATCTTTAAAGGCTACCCACTGAGTACAGGTGATAGAAGCTGAACTATGGAATGCAAAAGGCAACATGCCCAAACTGGCTTAGAAATGCTGGAACATTCAGGAAGTCTCTGCTTTCTCAAAGCCTAACTTGGCAGCCAACATTTGCCAGGTATTAAAAAACGGTGGGAGGGGATAAGTGGGTGAGGTAAGTGCTATGTATGAACCCCTTGAAATTTTTGCTAAAACTTTGAATCTTCCCTTGCGTTATTTTTAACAAAATCTCTTCTGAAAACACATTAAATATCTGTATAATTTTGGAAACTTTCCCAGTTCTGGAAGTATGTGCATGTGGGGGTCTGAAAGAGAAGCCTGTATGGTGGCTGGCGACACCTCTGGCCTTAGGCTGCCTGCCTGAAAGTGAAAGGTTAACTGGCACACGTGACCTCTTCTGGTCCTGGTCCCTTCCAACTCAAATTCCGTAATCCTAATGACCATCACAAAATGTCTAGAAGTGTTCTCTCTACCAGGTTGCAGACAGGGCAGTTAAGAATGTGCAACATCTATTATTGCCCCTGCCCCCAGTTTCTATGCTGCTTCAAACGACTGAGGAAAAAGCAAAGAATACCATAGAAATCGGAAGCCAAAGTCCTCTATCTCAAGGCAGTTGATAAGCAACTGAAGTTTCTCTGATTACATTCTAAGGCAGTCCGATCATTTTAATATATATTTTTATCTATCTACAGATGACAATGTGCAAGAATTTTTTCATATTTTAGGCAAGAAAAGAACGGAATGGATTTTTGCCTTAACACTCTAGCTAGACTGTTAATGTCCCTTCATGATCTCCTATGACCTCCCTACAGATATTCCAGAGAAGGTTTATGGATAAAGCATCAGACCTCAAAAAAGGACATGGTATCTAATATATGTAAATTATTTAAAAAAAAAGTCCCTGTAAAAGGCCAACATTTTGATTACATTTCACTCTTCTTCAAGAAGTGATACCCTTGAAAGCCATGGGCAAACATTTTCTTTTTTGGCTTACATGATGGGACTGCATGTGAAGACATACCTCATATATGGATAGCAGTAACTCTAACCCTTTCTATCTCATCCAAGAAATCTTATCATCGCCCAAGTAAGCAAAAATAATTCCTATATTATTTGGATAATTATGAATCTGCCACAATTTCCTAAAAAGCCAAATTGTTGCAATTATTTGCAAAATTTAATATTTGGCCACCATTGTGACACGCCTAAAGAGTGGTATCATGTATGCTGGATAGGAACCACTACTCTTAGGAGATAAAGAAGAAGCAGGACAACAGAACATGCCAATGCCTTAGTCTTGCAAAAGGAGGGATAGCATTCATCCATCTGTTTATTTTTTTCTTTATGTATCCATTCATGATCAGAAGTGTTTTCCAAGAAAATTATTATAGCCATGAAAGATGGCATAGATTGGCATAAAAAGAGGCTAGATCCAGGGAAACCAGCCCAGAAGCTATGGTAATCACTGGGATAAGAAATAAAGAGGGACACAGCTGAGGTGGAGATAGACACCAAAGGCTGGAGAAACAGAGCCCCACTTTCAACTACAGTATTAGAATAACAACTGTCACAAATACAGGAATACAAGATATTTGTACATGACCTTGGTAGGCTTATTATCTAGTTGCTTTCCTTTTTACTGAAATTCAGTGGGCATGTGGTCCCTGACCCTGCTTTAGAGAAGAAGAGTCACCTAAGAACCCCTTTTATTCTCTTGCCTACCTAAGGCCACTGGTGCAGGAGGAGAGCTTTGACCGGATTTCAGAATCGCTAGGTAAGCCAAGCCAGGGAGACCAGCTGATAGATTCATTAGGGGATTTCTATCTCAGCCTTCTGGGTTTGCAATTCTCCTCCCTGGGAAACACTGTCTGGGGTGACTCCTGTCTTAACAAGGTCATTTAGTCTTGGATGTTTATGAAAAAAGTGACCCAGGGCCAAATCTAAAGAGAACTGTGAAGTAGGGTACATTCAAGTTTGGACCATGGATCCAAACCATTTCATATCATTGCTTCCTGTCCCTGACTTCTTTCACATCCTCTCTCCAATCTCCATTTAGTGATTCCCCTCTTCTTTAGGTGTGACTCCACTGCAAAAATTAACACTTTAATGAGGACTCTAAAACAGTGCTCTGAGGTAGAGATTAGGGAAATCTGGAAACAACTTTCCTCAGGGCCATTTTCATACTGCTCATTTCCTCCACCCCACTGCAAACAAAGATCTGTGAAAGCTCCTCCTTACCCTGGTAGAGGACCCCTACTCTAAGACTGGAGGCTTCAGAGGTTTCAGTGGTAAAATAGCAGGCAGTGAACTGTATAGTTAGGGCTGGAGAAGTTCCTGCCCAATAATTTACCTAACTATAGTAAGCAGAAAAACAGAAAGACAAGTCCTCCTGATCTGAAGGCTAGCCCTACTGGTCTTCCTGCTCTGAACCCCAAAACATCAGGGAATGGGTTAAAGTAAGTATAATCTGCTAGGACTTCTCTGCTAATTCTTATTTCATCTGCATTTCATTGATGAGAAAAGAAATAATCAGATTCTTTTTGAGTTTATATTCCCACAGGTAATATGATAATTAACATACATATACTTACTATTTTCCAGGTACTGGTCTTAATGCTTTTTATGTTAATATACTCCATTTGTATACGCTTTATGTGTTAATATTCTCATTTAGTCTTCTGAGAGATGTAATATTATCATCAGCATTTTATAGTAATCTGAAGCACAATGAGAGCTTAAATAATTTGTTTAAAGTCACACAGCTAAGAGGTGGCCAATGCAGAATCCATGTTCTTCACACTGGGCTGCCTCTCTAAAACGTTAAGCTTATGAATTTAAGTGGAGAATCTCTGGTGTGGTTCCAGTTTTAAAAAGCGGAAGTGGGGGCGCCTGGGTGGCTCAGTCGGTTAAGCGTCCGACTTCAGCTCAGGTCATGATCTCACGGTCCATGAGTTTGAGCCCCGCGTCGGGCTCTGGGCTGATGGCTCAGAGCCTGGAGCCTGCTTCCGATTCTGTGTCTTCCTCTCTCTCTGCCCCTCCCCCATTCATGCTCTGTCTCTCTCTGTCTCAAAAATAAATAAACGTTAAAAAAAATTAAAAAAAAAAGCGGAAATGATCAAAGGAAAGAGGGATCATAAATCATGGAACATCAGAATTGAAAATGGCCACAGGGATGACAAGAACTGCCTGGCTTGGAAATAACACAGAGACTCCAAAAGGTAGCACATCTTCCCTAAATCACAGCTAATCAGTGGTCGTTGGCATTCAGGTCTTCTGAACTCTCAATTAGCATAGTAGGAGGAAGAAATTGGTGGGACTGAGAAAACTCAATTAGCTCAAGAAAGAGATAGTTATTAGAAAAGAGTGGACTGGGGATACTCTTCATCTGGCTCTGAAACATGAAATATTCAACCTGAAATTTGTACTAATCCAAAGTCAGAAAATTTTTCTATTTTGTCATCTACTGCTAAATTCCTAAGCCCTTTTTGAAGGTTAATTCGCTGGGAGAATCTCCACATACTATCATGACTTTTCTATGAGGCCAAAGAACCCCCTTCTACGGTGATGTCCTCTTCTGCACATTTCCTTGAGAGCTCTCTCTGGATTCAAATTCCCCACACAAGCCTACTCCCTAGCCTCCAGATCCATGAGCATTTCCTGGTACTCTGCTGCCATCGTCTGGCAAACAAAGTCAAGAACAGCTGCCTACTAATCGAGCATCTGTGTACCAGATAATTTGATAAAGTTCTCCTGGACACAGGGAATAGGCATGGCAGGAGTGGTGACTGAGGATTAGTGCTGGGCAAGAAGAAGAAATGATCCTATTATGAGAAAAATCAAATATTCTGAGAATTGTGATAACTACAGAAAAGCTCAAACATTAGAGTATAAGCCTTACTAATTTACTCCCTAGATACTATTAAATGCATGTTACAGAAGTGGGTAAAATTTGGCATATCTACAAATATGATCGCCAAGCCTTTCTATTTAGGCAAAAATCTTTCCCTCTTTATACTAGAGCAACTTCCTGTTTTAAAAAATATATAATAGGGGCGCCTGGGTGGTTCAGTCGGTTAAGCGGCCGACTTCGGCTCAGGTCACGATCTCGCGGTCCGTGAGTTCGAGCCCCGCGACGGGCTCTGTGCTGACAGCTCGGAGCCTGGGGCCTGTTTCGGATTCTGTGTCTCCCTCTCTCTGACCCTCCCCCGTTCATGCTCTGTCTCTCTCTGTCTCAAAAAAATAAATAAATGTTAAAAAAAAATTAAAAAAAATATATAATAAAACCACACATAAAAGCTGGCTAAATAGAGTGGTGATTACCAATTTTTATAAAACAGTTTTGTTTTGCAAAATGACTGACAGAAGTGTGTGCACAGGAGTGTATACACTGTGCTTGCAAAAGTTTGTACACTGTGTTTACAGGAACACATCTACTACATGAAACCCTGCTAGATTTTCATATATTCTAAAGACATGTGTAGTGAAAGGATGCTTTAAACATATTGTTTTTTTCTCTTTCTTCACTCCTTTCTTTAACAGGATATTTCTCCTATTTATTCAGCCTCATCCCTTGCCTCTGGAAAGATTCATCGTTTATAGGACACAGTAAGAGTCAGTGTTTAGCTTCTGAATCCAAAATAGGGCTTTGAAGTCTATTTAATTAGCAATCTTCAGACTTAAGCATTCAGTGGCAACCCTACAGACAACAGGGATTTCAGGAAATCACATAGGAATAGCTTCTTTTTATGCCCAAAATGGTGTTAGATTTTCATGCGGAAATTGAAAGATTCAGAGAAAATAAAGCCAAGGTTAAGATGGAGCCTTTAGTTCTGCACGTGGAATGGTAACATGAGCAGCTCCACAGATCTGTTCCTCAGTGAAACAACGTAAGTAGTGAACATTATTAAAACAAACGTGCGCGCACACATGCACACACACACACACACACACACACACAGATGTCAGACTCAGTAGACAAACTCTTCAGAGCAGCTGTAATAAATATGTTCAAAGAACTTTAAAAAATGATGATTCAAGAAGGAAAGCATGATGACAATGTCTCTTCAAAGAGACAATAACAATAAACAATTTTTTACAAAAAGGAAACAATGGCAATTCTATAGTTGGCAAGTACGCTAATTGAAGTTAATTATTCACTAGAAGGGTTAATGGACTGAATAGTGTCCCCTCAAATTCATGTCCACTGGGAAGCTCAGAATGTGACTGCAGTGGACTGAATTGTGTCCTTCCCAAATCACATGTTGAAGCCCTAACTCCCATTGTGAGTATATGTGGAGATGGAGACTTTACGGAAGTAATTACGCTAAATGAGGGCCCTGATACGATAGGATTAGTATCCTTATAAAAAGAGGAAGAGAGACCAGAGCTCACTCTCTGCCATGTGAGGACACAGTGAGAAGGTGGCCAGCTACCTGTCAGGAAGAGACATCTCTCCAGGAACTGAGCTGGCTAGCACCTTGATCTTGGACCTCCAGCCTCCAGAACTGTGAGAAAATAAATTCCTACTGTTTATGCCACTCAGTCTGTGGTATTTTGTTATGGCCATCCAAGCTGCCTGCTATAGTGACCTTAAATCTTTGCAGATGTAATTAGTTAAGAATCTCAAAGTGAAATCGTCCTGGATTTTGGGTGAGTTCTAAGTCCAAAACTGGTGTCCTTAAAACAAGAAGAGAACACACGGACATGGAAGAGAGACACAGGAAAAAGGGCCATGTGAACATGGAGTCCAACTGGAGTGATGCTACCACAGGCAAGGGGTCACCAGCAGCCTCTAGAAGCTGGGAGAGGCAAGGATGATTCTCCCTGAGAGCTTTCGGAGGGAGTGTGTCCCTGATGATACCTCAGCTTCAGACTTCGGTATGACAGGCCTAGGAGATACATCAAGGAGCTTATGATAGGCACAAAATACACCTTCCCCCAAAGATGTCCATGTCCTAATCCCCAGAACCTGTGAATATGCTCAATATGGCAAGAGGGATTCAAGGTTGCAAATGGAATTAAAGGTGCCAATCAGCTCACCTTGAAAGATTTTCCTGGATTATCCAGGTGGGTCCACTGTAACCACAGAAGTTCCTTAAATATGGAACAGGGAGGCAGACGATTCAGAGTCAAAAAAGGTAATCGTAATGATGGAAGCAGAATCTGAGCGATGCGACATGAGAAAGACCTGACCAGACATTGCTGGCTTTGAAGACAGAAGGGGGCCATGAGCTCAGGAGTGCTGGCAGCCTCTCCAACCTGAGTAAGCAAGGCCATTCATTCTTCCTTAGAACTTCCATAAAAAAACACAGCCATGGGGCGCCTGGGTGGCGCAGTCGGTTAAGCGTCCGACTTCAGCCAGGTCACGATCTCGCGGTCTGTGAGTTCGAGCCCCGCGTCAGGCTCTGGGCTGATGGCTCGGAGCCTGGAGCCTGTTTCCAATTCTGTGTGTCTCCCTCTCTCTCTGCCCCTTCCCCGTTCATGCTCTGTCTCTCTCTGTCCCAAAAATAAATAAAAAACATTGAAAAAAAATTAAAAAAAAAAAAAAAAAAAAACACAGCCATGCTGCCAGACCCCATAACATATGACAAATGTTAATTTATAACTAAGCCACTAAATTGTGGTAATTGGTTACAGTAGCGAATGGAAATGAACACAGGGCCCAACAATAGATTTCAACTGCCAGAAGAAAAAAATTAGCAGATAAAACGACAGATTGATAGAGACTGCTTTCCAAAAGAGTAAAAGCAAGAGGGAGAGAGAGGGAGACAGATAGATTGAGACAGGCAGAGAGAGAGAATAATGAAGAAAAATAAACAGTTCCAGAAAAATGTGGATTCACATTATATGTAACATATACATGTAAAGACAGGACCAATAAGAGGGAGGAGAGAGAGATGAAGAAGCAGAAAAAAAGACTCAAATAAATAATGAATAAAATCTTCCCAAATTTGATGAAAAATACTAACCTACAAGTATGGGCACACCTCAGATGTATTGTGGGTTTGGTTCCAGACTACTGTGATAAACAGATATCACAATAAAGCATGTCAGATGAATTTTTTGTTTTCCTAGTGCACGTATAAGTTATGTCTATGCTAAACAATAGTCTAAGTGTGCAATAGTATTATGTCTAAACAATGTACATACTTTAATTAAAAAAATACTTTATTGCTAAATAATGCTAAACATCATCGGAGCTTACAATGAGTCACAACGTTTTTGCTGGTGAAGCGTTTTGCTTTGACGCTGATGGTTGTTGACTGATCAGAGTGGTGGCTGCTGAAGGCTGGGGTGTCTGTGGCAATTTCTTAAAATAAAACAATGAACTTTCCTGCATCAACTAACTTGTCCTTTCACTTGAACATATAGAAGCTATTATAGGGTTATTAACTTGCTCAATTTCAATATTGTGTGTCAGGGAATAAGGAGGCCAAAGGAGAAGGAATGGAGTACTCATCAGTGGAGCAATCAGAACACGCACAGTATCAATTAAGTTATATGTGTTAAATGGGCACGGTCCATGGCACCCCAAAACAATTACAATAGTAACATCAAATATCACTGATCACAGATCACTATATATATATTTATATACATAAAATAATTTAAAAAAATATATATACACACACAATAAAGTTTGCAATATTGCAGGAATTACCAAAATGTCACACAAAAACATGAAGTGAGCAAATGTTGTTGGAAAAAATAGTGCCAACAGACTTGCTGGATGCAGGGTTGCCACAAAACTTCAATTTGTGAAAAATGCAAAACCTGCAAAGTGCACAATAAAAAGGGGTATGCCAGTATTATTTTCCCATGAATGCTGTAACAAATTGCCACAAATTTGGTGGCTTAAAAAAGCATTCCTTTATTCTCTTACAGTTCTGGAGTTTAGAATCTGAAGTAATTTTCCCTGGACTAAAATCAAGGCATTAAATTCCTTTCAGAAATTCTAGGGGAGAATCCATTTCCTTGCCTTTTCCAGTTTCTTGAGGCTCTCTGTATTCCTTGCCTTGTGGCCCCTTCCTCCAGCTTCAAAGACAGTGGCACAACAATTTCTCTCTCTGAATCAGCTTACATCTGTTTTTACCACAAGCCCTTTTCTCTTGTGTATGTAGTTAAATCTCCTTCTTCTGCCTCCCTTCCATAGGCACCCTTATAATTATAATTAGACTACACATAGATAATGCAGGCTAATCTGCCCATCTCAAGATCCTTAATATAATCTGCAAATTTCTGCAGTTTCTTTTGCCATATGAAAATCACATTCACAGTTTCCAGGGATTAGGGTATGGATATCTTTGGTGGCCATTACTTAGTCTATTACATTATACATCTGAAGATATCAATGAATTCCAAATATGATAAACAAAGATATCCAGACACAAACATATCACAGTAACAATGCTGAAAGTCAAATATAAGAAGAAACTCTTGAAAGCAGCAAGGAATAAACAAAACTTGATTTACAAATGAAATCCAATGGGATTAACAGATGACTTCTCATCAGAAAGAATGAAGGCTAAAAGGAAGTGGGATGACATATTCACCGTGTTGAAATAAACGGTCAACCAAAAATTTTATACCCAGTAAAACTATCTTTCAAAAATGAAAATGAGACACCCCCGGCCCCAAATGGTAAAGACTTTGGAAAGTTTGCCTCTCCATAAAATCAAAAAATAAACTGACAAAAATGGTCAGGATAAATTTTTTTCAGAATTCTGAAAACTAACCAGCAGTGACCCAAAAACCATTCAATCAAGAAAAATAAATCTCAGTAAAACTAGAAATATTTGTGGTGTTTTAACTTATATTAGTCCCATCCCCAACTCTCTAGCTAATCAGTGTCCTTAAAAAGTAATGCCCCATATTCCTGGTGCCAGAGGGAGCAGAGTAGAACCACATTTCTTTCAAAGCCTTATTTCCAAAGAAGAGTCCTTATTAGACTTGTGTGGTGGTTCCCTGGATGATCCTACTTGAATGGCTTATATTTTCAACCTTATTTGAACTTACCTAGTTCTAAAATCCTCTACTCAGTGAGCTGTATGACACATTTTAATATCACAGCTGCTTAAGGCAATGGATAAAAGATAGGGCAAACAACAGACTACAAGAAGTTTAAAGGGGAAACTGAGGACTGAGTTGTCCATACGGACTTTGAAAAACTCTGGAATAGTAATGTAAACAACAACACACATGCCCAGGACTTCAGGACTGTGTACAGAAGTATACATGCTGAGAAGGCCCTAGGCACTCACCTATAACTGACTTGATGTTCTGTGTAAGCAGGAGGCAAAAGCTGAAGCAGAGCTGTCAACTGCCTAGCTGAATATTGAGGGCATGCCTCAGCAAAAACATGGAATCCCTTGACAAATACTGGGAGACTTATTGGTTGCAGGTATTAAACAAGATCTCTGTCCAATTTTACATGGTTGTTCAACTAACACAGTAGAGAATTCAGTGGCCACAAATGATAAAGATGCAGACATTATAGGATTAGTTCATAAAAGTCACTGAACAAACAATGACAACTATAATAAGCAGTAACAACAAAAAACACTGGGGAAGGAGGTGGGTGAAATCGGATTTCCATAATTACCACATTATAGTATTTTCAATGTCTACTTTTTGATAAAAGTTATGAGACATGGAAAGAAACAGCAAAGTACTATCTACATACAGGATGAAAGGCTATCAATAGATACTGTCCCTGGGGAATCCAGGACTTGCATTTATTAGTCAACAACTTTAAATCTATCAAAAGCTATTTTACGTATGTTCAGAGAATTAAGGGAAATTACAGCTAAAGAAATAAAAATTACAGCTAAAGAAATACATAACAACATAAAACAGAGAATATCAATAAAAATTTAAGAGTTATTAAAAAATAGAAATCCTGGAGTTGAAAAGTATAACTGAAATAAAGAAAAGACAGTGTAATTTGAGATCAAGTTTGAGCATGCTGAAGAAAGAATCAGGCAACTCAAATACAGGTCAAGGGAGATTACCCAGTCTGAGTGACAGAAGAAAAGGAAAATAAAGAAAAATAGAGCCTAAGAGAGCCTCTGAGATGTCATATAAATGTACTAACACCTACCTAATGGGAGGTGCAGATGCAGAGGAGAGAAAGGGTGGAAAGAATTCTTAAATAAATCATGTTCAAAAACTTCTCAAATTACATGTAAAACATTAGTCTACACAACTAAGCAGCTCACAAAATTCTATGCAGTATAAATTCCAAAAGATCTACACCTAGACACCTCATAAACTATTGAAACCCAAAGAAATGGAGAGAATCTTCAAAGAGGCAAGAAGTGACTCATCATGTACAGAGGATTCTCAATAATATTGACAGCTAATTTCCCATGAGAAACAATGGAGGCCAGAAAGCAGTAGGAGGACATATTTGAAGTCCTGAATGAAAAAAAAAAAGCAAAACAAAAAACAAGAAACAATTCTATATCTGATAAAATTATCCTTCACAAATGAAAGATAAATTAAGATATTTTAAGACTAACAAAAACTTAGAGAGTTCATTGCTTCTAGACAAGCCCTATATGAAATATTAATAAGAGTCCTTGGATTTGAAATAAAAGGCACACCAGGCAGTAATTCAAATCTTCATGAAGAAATGAAGAGCACTGGTAAAGGTATATTTACATAAGTAATATAAAATAAAACAGAGGGGTTTTTGTTTGTTTGTAACCGCTTTTATTTCTGATTTAAAAGATGAATATACAGGGACACCTGGGTGGCTCAGTCAGTTAAGCATACGACTTCGGCTCAGGTCATGATCTCTCAGTTTGTGAGTTCAAGCCCCATGTCTGGCTCTGTTATGACAGCTCAGAGCCTGGAGCCTGCTTAGGATTGTGTCTCCCTCTCTCTCTCTGACCCCACTTGTGATCTCTCTCTTTCTCTCTCTCAAAAATAAATAAACCTAAACAAAAGATGAATATACAAAGCAACAACTGCTAGGCTATGCTGATGGGTACAAATATATAAAGATATAATTTGTAATGATAACCTAAAGGGAAGAAATAGAATTACATATAAAAACATAGTTTTTGTATACTACAGAAATTAATTTGGCATTAATCCAAACAGGATTACTATACATTGTTATGTTAACAGCAAACCCCAGGCCAACTACCAAGAAAATAATGAAAAAGAAATATATATGTAAATAAATGGCAAGAGAATTAAAATGGTGGACTAGAAAATATCTAACACAATAGAAGGAAGTAGTAAATGACTTAAGAAACAAAACAGGTATGAGAAAGGAGGAGTTAAGATGGCAGAGTAGTAAGAGGACCCAGGACTTGTCTCCTCCTTGAAGACAGCTAGATGAATGTCAAATCATTTTCAACACCTAGGAAATCGATATGAGGATTAACAGAACAATCTGCATAATTCAAGGGAGGGAAAGCAGCAGGTTTGTGGTGTGGAGAGGTAAACTACGGGAGAGAAGAACCACAGTGCCACAGAGGGGAGGAAGCCCTTTTTGTGGAAAGGAGAAAGACAGAGGGGGAGAGAAAGCAGAGCATTGGGTTTGCACAAGAAAGCACACCCCCTGAAAGTAGCTAGAGAAAAAGAGTGAAAACATGCACAGGAGATTGCAAAAGAAAACTGTACCCCAAAACCACTGATGGGGGAAAAACAAGAGGATTTCAATACCACCAGATTTTTATGAATGGCAGAGCACAGAGTCTGAAGTTTCCAAGCTCATCCCCTGGTGGTGCTTCCTTAAGGAAGCAGGGCAGAGCCCTGGGAGTGGGCAGTACAATCTGAGGATCCCTTGGATCACACAAGGAGAAAAACTTCCCCTGCTTGAAATGTATTTGGTAGAGGTGATATGCCTTTCCATGAGCAAAAGACCTAGCTCCATTAAGCTGCCGTTTTCACCCATATAGAAACAAAGATGCCAGCTGAGGAGAGTATGCCCTGCTGATGGCAGTGCGTTGTGATTTACCATAAACTCTGAGCCCCTGCCCTTACATGGATTTCCTAGGACAAACTGGTACCAGGCATCATATGTGAGAACCTTCCCCAGAGGATCACTCCAGGACTGAACTGTTGGGGGTGGAGGAGGGGGGTCTCTGAAGTGTTGGGTTTGAACCACAGCCACACCTAAGAAAAAACTCTGAAGGGAAGTGCCCCCTGGTAGGCCGACAGCTCAGACACAGACTGGAAGAAGGCACAGAGCTGATGGAAATGGGAGACACAGGAGGGGTGTAATTGACCTCTTGGCTGTGAGGGCGTGAACTTCCCACTCCAGAGACTAGAGAATTGGGCGAAGACATTTTCACCAGTAGCCCACCAACACTGATCGACCTCAGTGAACTGAACAGTGCCACCAAGTGGAGAATGGAGCCATTACACGAAACCTTGCTCCCTGTGCCTGCCAGGCACATCTCCTCTAGGGCAAGTCTACCTGAGACTAGGAACAGAAGGTCCCTCCCCCAGAAGACCAACACAAATCCCTTTCATGAGCTTAGTCTTCTGATCATAGACTGCTGCAAAGTTTCAGCTTTAGGGGAAATAGGATCTAGCTTCATTTGGGTTTTGTTTGTTTGATGGTTCATATGTTTGTTGGTTTTTGTTGTTGTTGCTTCTGTTTTGCTTTTGTTGTTATTTTTCTTTTTCTTTTTTTTTTTTTTTTGGATACAGAAAGAGCAAAATCTTTTATGTTACTTTTTAAAATTTTATTATTTAAAATTATTTATTTTTTTTCCTATTCTTATTTTTTATTCTTCTTTTCTTATTCTTTTCTTTTTGTTCTATCAAGCTTCTCTTAACAAGTAGACCAAAACACACTTAGGATCTAGTTTCCTTTATTTGTTTTTTTTTTTAATTTTTAAATTTTTACTTCATTCAATTATTGTTATTGTTGTTGTTGTTGTTGTTTCTTCCTCCAAAATGACAAGATGGAGGAATTCACCTCAAAAGAAAGAACAGGAAGAAATGATGGCCAGGGACTTCATCAAAGTAGGTGTAAGTAAAATATCTGAACTAGAATTTAAAACAGTGATTATAAGGATATTATCTGGGCTTGAAAAGGGCATAGAAGATACCAGAGAATCCCTTTCTTCAGAGATAAAAGAAATAAAATCTAGTCAGGCCAAAATTTAAAATGCTATAACTGAGATGCAAACCCAAATAGAGACCATTAAAATGAGGATGGATGAGGCAGAGGAGTGAATTAAGGATACAGAAGACAAAATTATAAAATAATGAGGCTGAAAAGATGAAGGAAACAAAGGTCAGGGGTCATTAAGGTAGATTTAGGGAACTCAGCAACACCTTAAGGCATAATAACATTCTTATCATATGACTCCCAGAAGATGAAGAGAGAGAAAAAGGGGTAGAAGGATTATGTGAGCAAATTATAGCTGAAAAGTTCCCTAATCTGGGGAAGGACACAGACATCAAACTCCAAGAAGCACAGAGAACTCCCATTAATTCAATAAAAGCCAGCCATCACCAAGACATATCATACTCAAATTCACAAAATACACAGACAAGGAAAGAGTCCTGAAAGAAGCAAGGGAAAAAAAGTCCTTAACCTTTAAGGGAAGACAGATTAGGTACACAGAAGATCTGTTCATAGAAACTTGGAGGACCAGGAAAGACTAGCAAGATATATTCAACGTGCTGAATGGGAAAAGAATACTCTAGCAGCCAAGAATACTCTATCCAGCAAGGCTGTCATTCAGAATAGAAGAAGAGATAAAGAGTTTCCCAGGCAAACATTAAATGAGTTTGTGACCACTAAATCAGTCCTATAAGAAATTTTAAGGGGGACCCTTTGAGTGGAGGAAAAAAAAGACCAAAAGCAACAAAGGCTAGAAAGGACCAGACAGCATCATCAGAAATACCAACTCTACATTTAACACAATAGTGTTAAATTCATACTGTTCAATCATTACTCTGAATGTAAATGGACTAAATGTTTTAATCAAAACACGTAGAGTATCAGAATGGACAAAAAAGCAAGATCCATTTATAATGCTGCCTACCAGAGACTAATTTTAGACCTAAAGACACCTGCAGCTTGAAAGTGAGGGGATGGAGAACCATCTATCATACTAATGGACATCAAAAGAAAGCTGGATTTCTTAAGAAAGCTGATTATATAAATAGATAAATCAAGCATAAAGAAACTCATTGATAACAGTACAAAAATAATAAGGGATTTTAACACACCACTTACAACAATGGACAGATTACCTAAGCAGAAAATCAACAAGGAAACAATGGCTTTGAATGATACACTGGACCAGATGGACTTAACAGATATATTTAGAACATTTCAGAGAAGCAGAATATACATTCTTTTCAAGCACACGTGGAACATTCCCCAGAATACATCACATACTGGGTCACAAATCAGGCCGGAACAGGTACAAAAATATCAAGATCATACCATGCATATTTTCAGATCAAAACTTGAAGTCAACCACAAGAAAAAATTTGGAAATCCCTCAAATACATGGAAGTTAAAGAATATACTACTGAAGAATAAATGGGTCAACCAGGAAATTAAAGAAGAAATTAAAAAAAATACATGCAAGTCAATGAAAATGAAAACATAACAGTCCAAAACTTTTGAGATGAAGAAAAAGTAGTCCTAAGAGGGAAGTATATTGCAATCCAGGCTTATTGCAAGAAAGCAAATAAAGCCTAAAGCCAACAGAAGAAGGGAATAATAAGGTTAGTGCAGAAATAAACGATACAGAAACAAACCGAAAACCAGAACAGATCAACAAAACTTAGAGTAGCTTCTTTGAAAGAATAAGCAAAATTGATAATTCCCTAGCCAGATTTATCAAAAAGAAAAAAGACCCAAATACATAAAATCATGACTGAAAGAGAGGTCACAACCAACACCACAGAAATATAAACAATTATAAGAGAATACTACAAAAAATTATATGTAAACAAACTGGGCAATCTGGAAGAAGTGGACAAATTCCTAGAAATTCACAAACTACTAAAACTGAAACAGGAAGAAATAGAAAATTTGAACAAAAAGAAAAATTAATGCCTATTCTTCTCAAACTGCTCTGAAATAGAAATAGAAGGAAAACTTCCAAAGTCATTCTACAAAGCCAACATTACCTTGGTTCCAAAACCAGACAAAGACTACACTAAAAAGGTGAATTAGAGGCCATCATCCCTGATGATAATGGATACAAAAATTCTCAATAAGATACTAGCAAATCAAAATCAACAGTACATTACAAGAGTTATTCACTGTGATCAAGTGAGGTTTATTCCTGGGTTGAAGGGCTGGTTCAATATCCATAAACAGTCAAAGTGATGAACCACATTAACAAAAGAAAGGATAAGAACCATATGATCATTTCAATAGATGCAGAAAAAGCATTTGACATAATATAGCATCCATTCTTGATAAAAACCCTCAACAAAGTGGGAACAGATGGAACATACCTCAACAGGCCACATACGAAAGACCCAAAACTAATATTGTCCTCTACGGGGAAAAACTGAGAGCCTTTCCCCTACAGTCAGGAATAAGACAAGGATGTCACCTAACCTTACTATTTAACCTAGCACTAGCACTGGAAGTCAGCCTCAGCCATAAGACAACAAAAAGAAATAAATGGCATCCAAATAGGAAAGGAAGAAGTCAAACTTTTACTATTTGCAGATGACATTAATATACTATGTAGAAAACCTGAAAGACTTCAGCAAAAAAACTGCTAGAAATAATACATGAATTCAGCAAAGTCACAGGATATGAAATCAATTCAGGAATCTGTTGCATGTCTATACACCAATAGTGAAGCAGCAAAAAAAGAAATCAAGGAATCATTTACATTTGCAATTGCACCAAAAATAGTAAGATACCTAGAAAGAAACCTAACTAAAGAGGTAAAAGATCTATACTCTGGAAACTATAGAACACTTATGAAAGAAATTGAAGAGGACACAAAGAAATGGAAAAGCATCCCATGCTCATGGATTGGAAAAACAGCATTGTTAAAATGTCTATACAACCAAAATCAATCCCCACATTTAATTTTTTTTTTTCAACGTTTATTTTATTTTTTGGGACAGAGAGAGACAGAGCATGAACGGGGGAGGGACAGAGAGAGAGGGAGACACAGAATCGGAAACAGGCTCCAGGCTCTGAGCCATCAGCCCAGAGCCTGACGCGGGGCTCGAACTCACAGACCGTGAGATCGTGACCTGGCTGAAGTCGGACGCTTAACCGACTGCGCCACCCAGGCGCCCCACAATCTCCACATTTAAAGCAATCCCTATCACAGTAACACCAGCATTTTTTTTTTCAGAGCTAGAACAAACAATCCTAGTTTGTATGTAACCACAAAAGACCCTGAATAGCCAAAGCAATCCTGAAAAAGAAAAACAAAACTGGAGGCATCACGGTTCTGGATTTCAAGCTACATTACAAAGCTGTAGTCATCAAGACTGTATGGTACTGGCACAAAACAGACAAATAGTATAATGGAACAGAATAGAAAACCCAGAAATGGATCCACAACTATATGGTCAACTAATCTTTGACAAAGTAGGAAAGAACATTCAATGTAAAAAAGACAGTCTCTTTAAGAAACAGTGTTGTGAAAACTAGATGGCAACATGCAGAAGAATGAAACTAGACCACTTTCTTACACCATACACAAAAATAAATTCAAAATGGATAAAAGACTTAAATGTGAGACAGCAAGCCATCAAAATCCTACAGGAGAACACAGGCAGCAACCTCTTTGACCTCAGCCAGACCAACTTCTTACTAGACATGTTGCTGAAGGTAAGGGAAACAAAAGCAAACGTGAACTACTGGGACTTCATCAAGTTAATAAGCTTCTACACAGTGAGGGAAACAATGAACAAAACTAAAAGGCAGCCTACAGAATGGGAAAAGATATTTGTAAACAACATATCTAACAAAGGGTTGGGATTCAAAATCTGTAAGTAATTTATCAAATTCAACACCCCAAAACAAATAACCCACTTAAGAAATGGGTGGAAGATACAAACGGACACTTTTCCAAAGAAGATATTCACATGGCTAACAGACATATGAAAAGATGCTCAACATAATTCCTCATCAGGGAAATCCAAATCAAAGCCACATTGAGATATCACCTCATACCTGTAATAGTGGCTAAAATTAACAACACAGGAAACAACAGGTTTTGATGAGGATGCAGAGAAAAGGAAACCTGCTTGCACTGTTGTTGGGAATGCAAACTGGTGCAGCCACTCTGGAGAACAGTATGGAGATTGCTCAAAAATTTAAAAATGGAACTACCCTACATTGCAGCAATTTCACTACCAGATATTACCCAGAGGTCCCAAAAATACAGATTTGAAGGAGTACAGGCACTCCAATGTTATAGTAGCAGTATCAAAAATGGCCAAACTATGCAGAGAACCCAAATGTCCGCTAATGGGTGTACAAAACTGGAGTGTACACACACACACACACACACACACACACACACACACATTCATACAATGGTAATATCACTCATCCATCAAAAATAATGAAATCTTGCCATTTGCAATGACATGGATGGAGCTAGTGTATTATGCTAAGTGAAGCAAATCAGTCAGAGAAAGACAAATACCATATTACTTCACTCCTTTGCGAAATTTAGTAAACAAAACAGATGAACATATGGGAAGGGAGGGAAAGAAGTCAGGGAAACAAACCACAAGAGATTCTTAATGATAGAGAACAAACTGTGGGTTGATGGAGGGAAGTAGGTAGGAGATGAGCCAGATGGGTGATGGGTACTAAGGAGGGCACTTGTGATGAGCACTGAGTGTTGTACGTAGGTGATGAATCACTGAATTCTACTCCTGAAACCAATATTGCACTGTATGTTAACCAATTAAAATGTAAATTTTAAAGAAAGTATTAAAAAAAGAAAAAGATATAACATTAAAAAACATAAAATGTCAGATGTAAATACTAACTTATCAGTAACTGCATTAAATGTGAAAGGATTAAACTCTGCAATAAAGAAGGAGGGACTGGCAAATGGAAAAAAAAAAGACATGATCCAACTCTATGCTGCATGCAAGATATATACTTCAGATTCAAAGACATTAACAGATTGAGAGAAAAAGGATGAAAAAATATATTTTATGACAATGGTAATCAAAAGAGGGCTAGAGTGGTTATACTAATTTCACACAAAATAGAACTTAATACAAAATACAAAAATAGTAATTCAAAAATATTACTAAAAACAAAGACATTTTATAATGATAAAATGGTTAATCTACCATGAAGATATAACAGACTCAGAGGCACATAACCATAGAAATCCAAAATACATGATGCAAAATCTAACATATTTAAATGGGGAAATAGACAATTCAACAACAATAACTGGAACTCTAATAGCCCACTTTCAATAATAGATAGGGCAACTATCAATTGTTCTATTAGCAAGGAAATGGAAAACTTTAAAAATTCTATAAATCAACTAGACCTGACAAATATCTATGGAACATTCCACCCAACAACAGAAGAATACATGGACTTTCCAAGTATACATTGAATATTGTTCAGGATAGATCATATACTAGTCCATAAAATAAGTATCAAAAAATTTAAAAAGATTTAAATCATACAAAGTATTCTCTTAAACTACAACGAAATGAAATGAAAAATCAGTAATAAAGTAATTATAGAAATTCACAAATATGTGAAAATAAAAACAACACATGCCTAAATAACCAGTGGGTCCTCCCTCCCAAAAAATCACAAGTGAAATTATAAAATATTTTTAGATGAATGAAAATGAAAACACAAAACATCACAAATACAACATGTCCCTGAAGAGTGCTTAGAGAGAATTTTATTGATGTTAATTCCTTTACTTATTAAAAAAGAAAAAAAGATCGAAAATCAATGTAGTAATCTAACCTTTCATGTTAAGACATTGAGAAAAGAAAATTAACCCACATCAAGTTGAAAGAAGTAAATAATAACAATTATACATCATTTAAATAAAAGAAAAATAGTAGAAAAAATAAATTAAAAAACCAAACAAAATTGACAAGCATTTTTGGCAAGACTGGCCTCAAAAATGAAGAAATACTCAAATAACAAAAATCATCAATTAATGGGGTGATGTTACTACTGACATGACAAACATCAAAAGGATTATAAGGGAATATATATGTATACAATACTTTGCCTGTCAACAAATTTGGTTACTGATTAAATGAATGAATTCCTAGAAGGACAAAACCATCAAAACTGTCTCAAGAAGAAACAGAAAATCTGAATAGATCTGTAAGTAAAGAGATTGAACTAATAATAAAAAAATGAAGTTAGGCTTTACTGGTAAAATTGCATGAAATGTTTAAAAAAGAATTCACACTAATCCTTCACAAATGCCTCCAAAATATCAAAGAAAAGGAATGCTTCCCAACATATTCTTTGGGGCCAAATTTACAATGACACCAAAATCAGACAAAGACATCACTCCCCCAAAGAAAGGAAAACTACCATCCAACATTTGTATTGAATACAGATGTAAAATTCCTCAACAAAATGCTAGCAAATCAAATCCAGCAGATATGGAAAGGGTTTTACAGTATGACCAATTAGGACGTTGGCTTAATATATAAAATCAATTAATGTAATATATTCTACCAGCAGAATAAAAGACAAAAACCACAAGTTTATCTCCAAAAGGAAAAAGCATTTGACAAAGTTCAAAACCACTATAAATCAAGAAAAGAAACAAACAAACAAACAAAAACCCTGAGGAATTTAGGTATAGAAAAGAATATCCTCAGCCAGATAATGAGCATCTATGAAAAACTTACAGTTAACATCATACTTAATGCTTTCTCCCTAAGGTCAGGAACAAAACAGGGATATAAGCTCTTATTACTTCTATTCAACATTGTCCTGGAGATTATTCCAGGACAATTAGGCAAGAAAAAGAAAGAAAAGGCCATCAAAAAAAGTATTACAGCTAAAAAAACAAGTTCAGCAAGGTTGCAGAATATAAAATCAATACACAAAATTCAATTGTATTTCTATACAGTAACAATGAATCATCTGCAAACAAAATCAAGAAAACAATTTCATTTATAATAGCACTAAAAAGAATAAAACACTTAGGAATCAATTGAACAAAAGTAGTCTAAAATCTGTTATCTGAAAATTATAGAAAATTGTTGAAGGAAATTAAAGATACAAGTAGATACAAAGACATCACATGTTCATGAGTCAAAGAGTTACTATTAAGATAGCAATATTTCCAAAATTGACCTACATATTCAACACAATGTCAATCAAAATCCCAGGTGGCTTCTTTGTAGGAATTGAAATGTTTATCTGAATTTTCATAAAGAAATACAGGGACCCAGAATAATCAAAACAACACTGAAAAAAAATAACAGACTTGGAAGACTCATATTTCTCAATTTCAAAACTTAATATAAAACTACAGTAGTCAAGTCATTGTAGAGCTAAATGTACAGAGCAATGAAATAAAATTGAGACCCAGAAATAAACTCACACTTTTGCAATCCATTGTTTTTTGACAAGGGTACCCAAAACAGTTCAATGTGGAAATGTTTTGAGAAAATGGTGCTGGGCCAACTGAATATCCACAGTGAAAAAAATGAAGTTGGATCTTTTTCTTACATCAAACACAAAAATCAACTCAAAAGAGATCACCACCCTACATATAAGAGCTAAAAATACAAAATTCTTAGAAGAAAATATCAGAGTAAATCTTTATGACCTCAGGTTAGATATTCCACAAAAACACAAGCAACAGAAGAAAAACTACTTCATTGGACTTCAACAAAATGTAGGAATTATATGATGAAATAAAAAGACAAACCACAAAATTGGTGAAAATACTGGCAGAATATACATTTCATGTATTTAGAATATACAAAGATCATATACATCTCAATATTAGGAAGATAATACCCTTATATAAAAATGGTTAAAGGATTTGAATAGACATTTTTTCAAAGATATACAAATGGCCAGTAAGATCCTCATAAAAAGATGCTCGACCTCATTAGCCATTAGGAAAATTCAAGTTAAAACCACAATAAGATACCAATTTAAACCCATTAGGATGGCTATCCTTTTTTTTTTTTAAAGGGAAAATCATTTTTAAAAAAAGGATGTGGAGAAATTGGAGTTCTTGTGTCCTGCTTGTGCAAATGTGAAATGATGTAGCCACTATGGAAAACAATATGGGGGTTCTTCACAAAATGAAACACAGAATTAATATTTGATTTAGCAATCCTACTTATGGATATATACTCAAAAAATTGCAAGCAGGAACTCAAACAGGTATCTGTGCACCAATATTCATAGCAACATTATCTGCAAAATCCAAAAGGTGGAAACAATTCAAATGTCCAGCAACAGATGAATGAATGAACAAAATGAAATATACCCATCCAATGTGATACTGTTCAGCCATAAAGAGAAATGAGGTACTGACACATGCCACAGCATGGCTAAGTGAAAGGTGCCCAACACACAAGGCCACATGCTGTCTGATTCCCTTTTCATGAAATGGCCCAAACAGGTAAACCTAAGACACAGAAAGTAGACTAGAGCCTGTGAGGAGTGTGGGCAGATGGGATGAGTAACTGCTATTGGGTGTGGAGTTTCTTTGAGAGGTACAGAAAATGTTCTAAATAATAAGAGACCGGATCTCTCAGATGGGACCCAGTCCCTTCCCCCCCATCCCCAACACACAGAGCTTGTGTCTCAGGTTGGTGAGCAGGGGCTAGACAAGGGAAACATGATAGTTTTGTGGTGTGCAAAGGGGAAAATGAGAAATGTGTTTCCATTTTCATATGGTGTTTCATATGGTGTTCATATGTTTCATTTTCATTGGTGTTGTGTCCTTGGAGGAGGGTTTAGGAACAGTGCAAGGTGGTTACTGAGGAGGAGACGAGCCAGCACTTGTGTTTAAGCAGAGAGAAGGCCTGAAAGGGCTCCCACCTCCTGACAGACATATGTATACCAGGAGACTGAAAAATCCCAAACAGCTGAGGGATCAAAATAACATATGGAATGAAAAGCCTAGGGATACAGGAAAAGGGATGCTTCAGACCTCAAGACCTGAGGCTACAGTAGGGATGATAGATTTTAGTAACAAATGACAGAAGGTGACCCAAAGCCAGGAGGAGCTGACACTGGTTATTGATGCAGAGGTCACAGAAGCTGACACTTATCAAGGGAATGAGGCACCTCAGGAACCGGTAAGGACTTGTATGAAAGGGTATCTTGCTATCCACTACAAGAACAACCAGGATGTTAAGCAAATTTCCTCCTGCATTTAAATAGAATACTGGGGAGAAGGGGAAGATAATCTTAGAGATAAGAAAAGTCCTGATAGGAAATTCAAATTTTGAATTAAGTTTAATTGCTGAAACACTAAGGATTTTACTCATAGAATTTTACTGTACCTGGAAGAGACTAAGTTTTAAGCCACAAGGGAGGAAGTTACCATGAATGCTTGAGATTCATTTCTCTTTTCCTGCTATCAAGTGGGAAAGGTTGTTGGTAAGCTATTGGGTTCATGTAGAGACAGAATAAAAAGTTACATTTCTTCATCACTGTGTCAAAATGAGTAAATTTTAACCCCCCTATTATCCATTAAGGAAACAGAATACTCAAGGGATGGTATTGTTCCCAAGGAAGAAATGATAATAATGTAGCACAGTAGAAGTGTTAAAGCTACAATGGCAATCATTTTGCAATATAAATATATCAAATCAATATGTTGCACACCTTAAATTTATACAATGTTCTTTGTCAAGTAAATGTAAGGCAATAATTTTTATAAGAGTGGCCATGAGGTGGCCTATGGCCAACCAAGCAGTCGGATACAGGCTGAATGAACTTTGAGACTGAAGTCGGGAAGCACCTCCAGTTAGCTCTGGGACTTTGCACGCTACTGAATCTCTTGGTACTCACTTGCCTGTGTGTGAAGGAGTCTAACTAGATAACTAGTAAGATTTCTTCCAGCTCTAAAAGACTGATTCTCAGGTCTTGTATGCCCAGTGGGGAAATATCTGCCCCTTCTTGGCCAAATTCAAGTGGGCATTATCTTTTAAGAGGGGGGAACCTCTCCTCTTTCCTTGGCCATGCCCCTGGAAGCTGGGCTGAGGGCAACCAGATATAAAGTGCAGTTACCTGGGAAGTGTCGCTGGACCTTGGTTTTGCAGTTACATTTTCCAATTAGCTCAGGAATGAAGACATCACCGTGACATTTGGCACAGTAAAAGGCGGCTCTGGACAATGAAAGCAAATGAAGAATGACTTATGTGAGGCTTAACACTAAGGAAGCGTGGCACTGGCTCAGTCTGTCTGCCGTTAAGTTGCATTTGCCTTAGGACTTTCTCCCCTAAAGTAACAAAAAAATTACCTTATGACTTCCTTTGAAGATTCAGCAATAAAGAACCCTAATGTGTTCTTACGCAGTTTAACTTCTGCAGATGGATTTAGCATCAGACCACTGGAAACAGAAAATAAAAACACAGTAATTTCCCCCCTTTAATTTCTGTGGCAATAATTGGTGTTTCATTCTGTCATAACCAATGGATTCTCTAAGCTATAGAGTTAATAGGACCCCATCCGCAACTACAGCCAAACACAGTAGAAAAAGTGAATTTGACTATATTTCTTTGATTGCTGCTAAATATCCAGAAGGGAGCCACGTCACAACGCGATTGCTGAGTTGCACGCAGCTGAGCTGAGTCCAGCTGAGCTGGACTGCGTCCTGAATCTGAAATGGGCAAACCAACTAAGATGCATGAAGCCTTGCTAATTTAGGCTATCCAATGCCACGGCCACACAGTTGAAAGTCTTACGGTCATGCTAGTGGTGTTTATCCTTAGGCTACTTGCCCTGTAAAAGTAAATGATGTCTAGTTAACCAGCTGGATTCAAAGGCTCCTTTTGTTTGTCTATGTAATTTTTGAACTTATGTATTTCTTTTGACTTCACTTTTTTTTCTATCTTGATTGCAAGATTTTTGAGAGCAGGAACCACCTGAATAGCTTCTACCGCTACATGAATGCTTTGATTTTCTATTTTCTTATGGTTTGTGTGTTTGAAAATGACATCTTACAAATTTTATCCATGATACTCCTTGATGCAGTACTACATTATGACTATTTGAATTCCTCACACTTCTCCCCATTTGTTGAGATATCCCGTTTTTATTTCCTTTAATTCAGACCTCCAGCACGGTGAGGTCTTATAACCCTGAAAATCCGATCACTTCATTTGTGCATAATGAAAGTACTTCTTCCCACCTTTAAAACACAAACCTTTTATATTAACATTGGAAAGAAGTCAAGTCTTAATTTTGGAAAGCTTATTCTGTTGTTAGGGCACTCCAAAGTAACGTGCAAATGTAAGAGCCTTACAAAAATAAAAGGGGTTTCACCACAAAACCTCTTCCACCCTATGCCAAGAGTAGAAAGATGCTGAATAGCTGTATTGAGGTGGTTTGTTACCTGAGATACCGGATGGCATTTTCAAAAATGCACTTACTGATATTAATGAGCAGAACAAACCATTTTAACTTTGAAAGGAAAAGAACATGGATTTGTGCCCCTACCCCAATAACCCTGGTTGATGTTCACCAGCCAGCAAGCATAAACTTCGTTGTATCTTCTTATCTCCTATTTTTAAAGGGGCATCTTCTGAACTCATATTAAATAATTAGTTATGAAGATACTGTCATGATAATATCTGTGGTGACATTTGAAAGAAGAGGTGAACTCCCGTTGAAGATTTTTCCAAACTTTTCCCATACCCCCTCCATGAATCATGGCCAGTTGCTCTCTCAGAGAATGTTCCTTACTGGAACAAACTTAGAACATTATCTGACTGGGGTCAGATCCAGCTCTATCTCTTAGCAGATGACAAATTATCCTCTCAGACAAATCCTGATGATTATCGAGGGCTTTTCCAAGTTTTAAAGTCTATTCAAGTGTATCAATGAGAAGAGAAAATAAAAGATGAGAAAAGATAGGTCCCCCCCCCACCAGTTTTTCCTATATACTAGTCTAAAACCCCAGCCATTGAGATACCCTATTTTCCTTCCTTTTGTGGCTGTGGTGGAGTTAGCACAGCATAGTGAGCAGAAGCACTGTCCCCAGAGCCAGGCTGAGTTCAGATTCTGGCTCTGCCACTTGGGACTGGTGTGAGTTTGTGAAAATTATTTAACTTTTCGGGGCCTCATCTTCCTCTTCTATAAAATGGGACTAAGAATTCTACCCATTGTTGTAAAGATTCAAGAGTTTATGTAAGTAAAGTGCCTACAGCACTGTTGGTCATAAACTAGTAAAGGTGTAAAGACAGCTATTATCCATATCAGGATTTAATCCTTTTGATTCACCTGACTCTTCGGTGAGAAAAAAAAATTAAATTTAAGTTGGAGCAGGTTCCTCTTTCATGAGGGTAGTTGCATGCTGGGTAGTAAACAGCACCAGGACATTTGAATATATGTGGACATTAGCTACATAATAAATGGTCATGTTTCTGGTCTGTCCCATAGCCATCCTAATAATAAAGTTTAACAAAATCGAGGATGTTAAAGTTGGAAAGGGTCTCAAAGACCATTTGGTCCAGCAGTTTCCAAATCCCAGTGAATAAAGTGACTGTATCAGGAACTTTAAAAATTCTCTGGCTCCACCCTTGGAGATTTTAATTTTATAGAGTTAAGAAGTGGGATTTTGGAATCTATATGCTTTGAAAGTTTTGCAAATAATTCTACTACATAGTCCAGATTGTTGAAGGCCAAAAACGTTCAAACTTGATCAGGTTCTGAGCTAGTCTCAAACCCAAACTGCCTGGGTTATGGTTCTAAGACTCCCATCTTTTTTTACCATGACCTATTTCCGGAAGAAGAGCCATTTGTCCAAGGATTAGATTTCGAGACTTTCTTGAGTATAGCAGGATTGTTAATTAGAATATAGACAGCCAGACAATACTATTTGTTATTCTCTCTTTAGTGACTTCCTTCGTACAGTACCCTACTCACTTCTTTAGCACAGTTACATTCTGAATCCTTTATACTTCAATTTTTCTTTTCAACGTTTCATATAAAATTAGCCCTCTGTAGTCCATCTGCTATCATTCAAACTTATTGAACTGTTAATATTTCCCTGTAATTCTAAGGATCCTGGTAATGACAGTTTTAGAGCTGGAATGACTTCCTCAATTTACAGAAGATGGACACTTCTCCAGTGCCATGGGGCCAGCAAATCATAATCAGGATCAGAATTTATTCTGTTGATTCCAATTTAATTCAACTTAGTTTTCCACTAAAAACACACACACACACACACACACAAGCCAATATAATATTCTTTCTTGTTCCTCATCCCACTTAATCCTCTAGTTTTTCTTATTTTTTAGTATCTTTTATCTCTGTATCATTGTAGCTGATTCTCTGTTTGTCCTGGATTTTCTTTTTCATTACATGATAAACTATCTTACTTCTCATATTATCCATTATGGGTTTTCAAGAAATTCCATTGATCTAATAATGTTACTTCTTTCTTTTATCCACCCTACCAATAGCATACTTTGTTCAGTAGGCCAAATTCTTATTTTGCCATATTTTGTAGCTCACTTTCTAAGGCTACAATTTGTGGGAGCATCTTCTGTCATAAATAATTTTAACTCTTAGTATTATTTGATGGTCAAGACTTAGAAGATCTGGTAATACATTAAAAGGAACAGATATGAGAAGGAAACCACTTCTCTCTCCTGCTCATGAGAACTTGGGGAGGGCCATAACAACAAAGGCAAAGTACCTGCTTACCCACCAGGATAACCATTCTAACCCCAATCATTAGATTCTAACCCCAGTCACTAGAGACAGTACTAAGTGCACCACAGCAGACTGGGTGCCCAACAGGCTGGCTCTCAACAAATGGCAAAACCTTAGTTATGGCTGTATTTTTGTAAAAGTCTTAATCATAAAGATTCTCCTTTAAAAAAAAAAACTGAAGAGATTCAAAGTCTCATTGGTACCAGCAACCATGAAACAAGGATTTGTGTTCGATGGCTATCAGCATGAGTCCCATCTTCACAAAGCAGAGCCTAGGAAGGAAGACATGTAATTGTGAGGAAAGAGGGTGGCAGGGTGCTAATTCACAAGAACATGACCAACACTTTGTGCTCTGTGTCTGGGAAAACACTAGTACCTCAGCAGAGGAAGACCCTCCCAAATGTGGAATCCATTCTAAAGTAAGTCCCAGCCCACATGATGACTGTGACAGACACAAAACTGTCCCACACAGACTGCAAAGTTCTAGGTTGTAGAGACTCAGGCATGTTCATTCCCACATCTTCAACATCTACCATGGAGCCTGGCCTACAGTGAGCCCCGAATGAGCACTGTCAAAAGAATGTCACTTCAAGAAGAATGAGGAAAGTTATTTCTATTAACTTACCGGGAAACTTCAGGAAAACTCATTCCAGCAAAGTCATCAGAGAGACGTTGAGTCAGGATTTTGTTCTTCAGGCCATTCAAGAAATGTTTTTGCCAGGGCTGTTTAGGAAAAACCTGGAATACACAATCATGTGAAATGAAGCACAATGCCATGCAATATGGGATATTATAATTCAAGTTGTATATCCTGCTAGGCAGCAAACCAGCGCTCGTTGTGCTTAAGTCATAAAAAAGAGATTTGTCCTGGGGTTAACTGAAGAAAGAAAGAACTTAAACTCTAACATACATCTTTATTATTTACACTAGAGAGTTCAGAATGAAGTAAAAGCATCATGACTTGATTTCTTCCCAGATGGCATTCAAGACTCCTTGTTGAAAACTGGAATTTTTCTAATAATTTCAGCAAGATAGACTAGTTTTTGAGTCAGTAACAGTAAGATAAGAAGGATAATATGGTATCTAAATTGTCTCTCCATGGATATGGCTATTCAAGATTGTTTTTTTTAACATATTAGTTTTCTACTGACTAGCCATATACCACAAAGAAAAAAATATGCATGGGTTCTGCCCAGCATCAGAAGTCTTCATAGCTTCAAATGAATTTAAGTGGCCATCCTGATCAATGGAAATGGGAATATAAAAATTGAGGGCAGCAATAGGTTTCTAGAGAAGAGGGAGATGGGAAGGGAGAAGAGTATCTCTCAAAAAGGCTAAATACAGCCTGTGAAGGGTGAGGGCTGCTGGGTAACTCATCCCTGATATTTGTGTAAGAACTTGGAATTTTGTTGTGCTCTATGTACATCCCCATCATTCTCCCCATCTGCTGCCATAAGAATCTCCAGCACACTGCCCTGACATGGCAGGACAGGCCCCTTTATACCCCAGAGTCCCAGGTCAATGTCTGGAAGTTCTGGAAGCTCTGAAACAGTGTGGCTGTGGACAGTTAAGGCCAGTTCAAAAATACTCCTCAGATGGCCATCTTGCAGTTTCAAAACAAATAAAACACACACACACACACACACACACACACACACACACACACACACACACAAATCTGCCTTACAAAAAAGGACTAATTTTATCAGGCAGTCCAGGCGGGCACTCTCCCCTGCAACTCCCTTTCCAAGATTCAGCTGAATCTCCTGCCTTTTTCCACTCTCTTAAATTCTTCTATTGAGAAGGGCTCCTCTCACTGGGTGGTCCCTATTTAAGTTCCAATTACTGAAAAAACTGGCTTGGCACTTCTAAGCCAAATGTTTCAGTTTTTGAAAAATGGTAAAAAAATGATAAAGATGGAGAAGACTTCCTGTGCTAATTTTTTAAAGTTCAGAAAGGGAAACAAGAAGATGGATTTTGGATTTAGATAGTGGAGTCAGGGAGCTCAAGTATGTAAGTTGGAGTAGGTCTAATTTAAATTTAAGCCTAAGGCAACGTTCTGTGCCTTGAAGCAACTGGAAATGCTCTTTGGACTATAATTTCTCACCATATAATTAATACAGGTGAAACACATACCATTGATCCAAGGTCTTTTAATCTGAGTACTCAGAAGTTTTACAGATATTAACATAATACTTACAAAAATCAGATTATGAGATTAATAGCTTATTTTATTTTATTTTTCAAGCCTAAAGAAAGTTTTTGGTTTTATTTTATTTTTTTCCAAATTTTTATTTAAATTCTAGGTAGTTAACATATAGTGTCATATATGGTTTCAGGAGAATTCAGTGGTTCGTCACTTACATATAACACCCCGTTCTTATCACAAGTGCCTCCTCAATCCCCATCATTCATTTAACTTCCCCCACACACTAAAACTCCCCTGTAGCAACCCTCAGTTTGTTCTCTATCATTAAAAGTCTCTTCTGGTTTTCCTCCCATTCTCTTTTTTTCCCCTCCCCAAATGTTCATCTGTGTTGTTTACTAAATTTCACATGAGTGAAATTGTATGGTATTTGTCTTTCTCTAACTGACTTATTTTGCTTAGCATAATACACTCTAGCTCCATCCATGTCACTGCAAATGGCAAGATTTCAATTTTTTGATGGCTGAGTAATATTCCATTGTAAATATACACCACATCTTCTTTATCCATTCATCAGTCAGTGGGCACTTGGTCTCTTTCTGTAGTTGGGTTATTGTTGACAAGGCTGTTATAAACATCGGGTGTACTAACCTCCTAGAATCTGTATTTTTGTATCCTTTCTGTATACCTGGTAGTGCAATTGCTGGGTGATAGGGTAGTTCTGTTTTTAGCTCTATGAGGAACCTCCATATTAATTTCAAGTGTGACTGCATCCGTTTCCATTCCCACCAACCATATAAGAGGGTTTCCCTTTCTTCACATCCTCATCCACATCTGTTGTTTCCTGAGCTGTTAATTTTAGCCATTCTGACAGGTGTGAGGCGGTATCTCATCATGGTTTTGATTTGGATTTCCCTGATGATGAGTGATGCTGAGCATCTTTTCATAGGTCTGTTAGCCATCTGGGTGTCTTCTTTGGGAAAACATCTATTCATTTCTTCTATTTCTTAACCAGATTATTTGTTTTCTGGGTATTGAGTTTGATAAGTTCTTTATAGATTTATAGATTTTGGATACTAACCCTTTACCAGATATGTTGTTTGCAAGTATCTTCTCCCATTCCATAGACTGCTTTTTAGTTTTGTTGATTGTTTCCTTCATAACTCTCATTTTATTGATGCAGAAACTGACAGAGAAAATAAGTGTCCAATGCAACAAAAATGGAACACAAGACACTGGAGTCCTGGCTGTTAAACCTAACAGTTTATTACGGAATCTATAAACCAGAGCAAAGTATAGAATTACAAAATCTGGGGCCCAGTTTAAGATTTCTGAAAGTAGGTTTTAGACACCACTTCCAAATAATCTCTCTCAATTCCTATATCCCAAAAGCCCTCTTATGATGAATGTTGACAGGCCATGTTCAGTGAGGAGGTTACAACTGCAGATTACACATCAAGAAGAACAACATAATACAGTGTTGGTTTGCATTTTTTCCTCCTCTATTTCCATGAAAGAGATGAAGTCTTCATAGAGGGTTCTCATTCCATTTACTTTCTCTAGCCCTGGAGATTAGTATCAGAGTCATTACAACAGATATCGTGGTTATCTTGCACTTTGTAAGGACACAACACAGGCAGAGACAATTTCCTCACGAGTAATTTTTGAAGCCTTACACAGTGACCACTAAGATAAGGCTAATGCAGGTTCACTGTAGTAGCACCAGGGCTCATTTCCTGCTGCCTGATGGTCATTTCTATTTATCTATATATGATATCTCCTCACATTCACAGAAGGAATTACAGAAGAAACCTTTGTTTTTCAGTTAGTGTTCTGCTGGCCAGAGCATCTTTCATGGTGTTTATTTGTTTTTATATCGTACCAGGGATGAAAACAGAAAAGATGCAAAAAGTTTTTTGAATTTATTACAAAAGGAAATAAAATGCAAAAAAAAAAAAAAAAGGCCAAGAGGGAAACTGAGTATAAAAGAAGTCATGTGTGGACTCATAATTAAATGAAGAGGAAATGTCACTCTCAGACTCTCTGAAGAGCCTCTGGACAATGGGATACCAGGCCCAGCTGAGGGTTAGAGCCTTTCCTGGAATATTTCATGGGAGTGACATTTCAAAGGCCATACTTGGTACTATAGCACCCTAATAGTCCCTTCAAGCCACTTATTTTGACTCAAAGGTATCAAAGGACCTGATGTGGGAGATTGTGAGTAGATACCTAACAGCCACAGGCATCAAGCATAGTGGTAAGACATTAATTAGGTCAGACAATTCTACCTCTGCTACTCACTAACTTTGTATAAAATCAGGTTAGCTTCACTGACCTATTACTGGGATGCTATCTTAAAATATTATCAAGGAGAAACATAATGTATTTAAAATCAGTAACATAGGAGGCATTCATAGTGGTGACCATTATTATTACTGCATGGAATGTCCCCAAAATAACCTGAAAAATTAGATTGTAATTATTATTTGTATTATTATTTGTTCAATGAATATAATTATTATTATATCAATTATTACATAGTTACTTTATATTTAAATAGATGATTTTCCATTAATAATATAGTCTTTATTTATATTCCTTTTTTTTTAAGTTTATTTATTTTCAGAGAGAGAGAGAGAGAGAGAGAGCATGAGAGGGGCATAGAGAGAGGGAGAGACAAAATCCCAAGCCCCATGTTATGAGTGCAGAGCCCTACATGGAGCTTAATCTCACCAACTGTGAGATCATGATCTGAGTCGAAATCAAGAGTCACCCAAGCTGCCCAGGTGCCCTTATTTATATTTCTATGTTCAGTAACTCCAAGTACTTCTACATTTATATTCCCAGCATCTTGGACTGCAGGTAGGAAGCAAAGATATTATTTCTATTTTGCAGATAAATATTCTTAGACAAGAATAAGATAAATAACTTCTTCAAGGTCAGTGTAATGTCTGGGACTGCAGTCTAGATCTCTCAATACTTTGCCGTTCAAATGGAAGTCAAATCTGATTCCTTGGGGCTTTCTTGCCTTCTTCAATTTTTTTTTTTCCTATTTCTGATCCTAACCATGTGAGGACATGGGAAAAAAGCCAAGATTCAACAATTTACAAGGTTACCTTTTTGTTCTGTTCAATAAATAGAGTCGTTAGAAAGGTGCATAAACCTGGCACCAGACAGCCTTGGGCCATGAATCCAAGCTTCAATTCGGCAAAGCAGATGATGTTGTCTCCAGTAGTCCAGTTCCAGCTGGGAATCTTTGGCAGAAAAACCTGTTTCATAGTAGAAAGTAGGTCAAACATTATGAGTAAATACAATTCAAGAAAGTTTTTTCAGAATGAATGTGCTTTCTTGCATTTGTTTTACTTGAAAAAATTTGTTGTGCCTGTGTCAGTAGAAGGTATCAGAACAAATTCAGCTTTTAAAAATTATTAGTGGTCTACTGCTCCCACTTTTTAAAACAGAAATAGTGACAGTTGCGAAATCAGGTCAAATGACTTAGACCTCTTATACTACCCTGAACCTACAACTTTTATTTTTGTCCTTGTTTTCGTTGAGATATAACTGACATATAACATTGTGTTAGCTTCAGGTGTACAAGATAATGATTCAATGTGTGCGTTGTGAAATGACCACCACAATAATTCTAGTTACCACCTACCACCCCAATAGTTAAAATTATTTTTTTCTTGTGATCAGAACTTTTAAGACCTACTGTTAATAACTTTCAAATCTACAATAGAGTATTATTAACTATAGTCACCATGCTGTACATTATATTCCCATGACTTATTTGTTTTATAAACAGAAGTTTGTTCTTTTTTATCCCCTTCATCCATTTTGCCCACCCTCAACACCACCCCCATCCCTACCTCTGACAATCACCAATCTGTTCTATCTGTATGGATTTTGGGGGGGGGGGTTGCTTTTTTTTTTTTTAATTTTTAAAGTTTTACATATAAATGAAATCATATGGTATGTCTTTCTCTGACTTATTTTCACTTAGAGTAATTCCCTCAAGGCCCATCCATACTGTAGCAAGCGCAAAATTTCCTTCATTTTTATGGCTGAACAAAATTCCATTATATAAACTATATATTTTATTATATATAATTAATATATATAATAATTATATATAATACATATAATATATAATAGTTATATATATTAATTATATATATAATTATAAATGAGGGGCGCTTGGGTAGCTCAGTTGGTTGAGTGTCCAACTTTGGCTCAGGTCATGATCTCACAGTCCGTGAGTTCGAGCCCTGTGTCAGGCTCTGTGCTGACAGCTCAGAGCCTGGAGCCTGCTTCGGATTCTGTGTCTCCCTCTCTCTCTGACCCTCCCCCATTCATGCTTTGTTTCTCTCTGTCTCAAAAATAAATAAACATTAAAAAAAAAATTAAATCATTTATAAATGGAGAATTTAGCCCATCTATATTTAAAGTAATTATTGATAGGTATGCGCCTATTGTCATTGTTAATTGTTTTCTGGCAGTTTTGTCAATGCTCTGTTCCTTTCTTCCTCTTTTGCTCTCTTCCTTTGTGATTTGATGATTTTCTGTAGGTCTTAGATTCCTTTCTTTTTATTTGTTGTGTATCTACTTGTATTTTTCCTTTGTGGCTACTTCATAGTAGGCCACATAACTCATTTTTATAACAATCTATTTTAAGTCCTAACAACTTAAGTTTGATCACATTCTAAAACCACATTTTTATCCCCCCCCCCCCCATTTTGTTTCTGATATCACAATTTATAGCATTTGGTATATCCCTTACTAAGGGATCCCTTAGTGTATCCCTTACTAAGTACTGCAGTTATTTTTACTACTTTCGTCTTTTAACCTTCATATGAGATTCATAAGTGATTAGTCCACATTTACAACATTAGATTATTCTGAATTTTACTATACATTTTCTTTTGCCATTGAGATTCATACTTTCTTATCTTTTTCTGTTACTAATTGATGCCCTTTCCTTTCAGCTTGAAGAAGTTTTTTTTTTATCATTTCTTATAAAACTGTCCTAGTGATGATGAACTCCTGTAGCTTTTGCTTGTGTGAAAAACTCTCTGCATGACAACATTGCCAGGTAGACTATTCTGGATTGGCAGGGCTTTTTTTTTCTTTCAATACTTTCAATCTATCAGGCCATTCCCTTCTGGTCTGTGAAGTTTCTGCTGAAAAATCTGTTGCTAGTCTTACAGTGGTTCCCTTAGATATTACAAGTTGTTTTTCTCTTGCCACCTTTAAGATTCTCTCCTTGTCTTTAACTTTTGACACTTTAATTATAATGAGTTTTTGTGTGGATCTCTTTAGGTTCATCTTATTTAAAATTATCTGGGCTTCCTAGATATAGATGTCTGTTTCCTTCTCCAGATTAGGGAAGTTTTCAGTGACTGCTTCTTCAAATAAGTTTTCTGCCCCTTTCTTTTTCTCCTTCTGGGATGCCTATAATGCAAACATTGACCCAATGGATATTGTCCCATAAGCTGTCCCCACTCATTTTCATTCTTTTTTCTTTCTGCTCCTCTGATTAGGTGAGTTCCACTACCCTGTCTTCCTGTTTGCTGATTCTTCTGATTCATCTAGTTTGCTGCTGAACCCCTCTATTGTATTTTTTTTGGTTCAGTTACTAAATTCCTCAGCTTGTGATTTCTATTTGGTTACTTTCTTATATACTCCATCTCTGTTGAAGTTCTCATTTTCTTCATCCATTCTTCCCCATAGCTTAGTGAGCATCTTGATGACTGTTTTGAACTCTGTCATTCACCTCTGTTTCGTCAAGGTCTTTTTCTGAGGTCTTATCTTACTCTTTCATTTAGAATATATTCCTCTGTTTCTTCATTCCCCTTGAAATTCTGCACTAGGTAAAATAGCCACCTCTCTCAGTTTTGAAGAAATGGCCTTGTGTAGGAGTTGAACCTTTTTGCTCAACCCTGTCCTAGCTTTTGGTTGTCTCTCAAACCTCTGTGATTGTCTAATCAGGGTACTGCATTTTTAGTGGCTCCAAGTAGTCATAGATGTGCCAAGAGAGGTAGGTCAGTGTCCCAAAGGAAATGATATCAGCATCTAGATTTAGGTGGATTAGTAGTTAGACCCTCAGGTAGCAGCTGCTAAAGTATGAAAGTATACCTCTTTATGAATTTGCATTTTTAAGTGATTAAAAATCTTAATGAACCTCCATATTTCACCTGTAATTGGCAAAAAATCTTTGAGTATAGACCTGTGAGAAATTAATAAGTTTTATTATTTAGACAAAGGAAGTTATTCAACTCCATAGACTAAAAGGGGATGATAGGTAGGCTAGATGGTTACCATACCTTGTTATGGGATTGAAGTATCTGTATGATGACTCTGGTATTAGGGTTATAGTTTTTGATGGAGAGAACCCTACATAAACAACAAATATGCTCATCAGTGATGTACCGTATGCAATAATAAAACAACATATAAAATGCACGATTATGCTGTCTTCTAATAATGTTCTGTTTAATTGCATACACAGTAAAGGATGATATTGTTTTAGTGACTTAGTAAATGTAATCTATGGAAGGGTCGGCTCTTGGTACTAGGAGACTGTGGTGTTCTGAAACCAGTTCTTGAGGAGAAAATCAGCAGTTTCATGTATTTTAGCCTTCAAATACATTAATTACAGAAAAAAAAAACAGTGATCGCATTTCTGTCTATAGCTTGAAGTAGCTCATAGACTGTCTTACCCAACGTTCTCATTATACATATTAAGAGACTGAGGTCCAACTCATATATACTGTATTATGCACAGTATATGTTCTCAACTGTTTCTTGCTGTTTGTAGAATCACCTTTAGCTATGTATGTTTATTATGCTCTGGGGACCATAAGTTCATATGGTTGGGCACAATGCCATTGCCATCACCATGATAGCTTGAAACTATCACCACAAGTCAAGTTCCTGCTCACAGACAGCTCATAGTTAAAGACAGTGATACCAATTCTAGTCATCTGGAAGATATTTGCCAACAATCACAAGCACATTATAGCAAATGATACACAATATTGCACCAGTACTGGAGAAAAACTCCAATAAATAAAGTCTACTAATAGGATTCACCGATCAGAAAATGGCATCTTTATTTTTGGAAGTTTAAAGATGTTATTTATTAACGGTGTTGTCTGAACAGCTATTCAGTTATTGGTATGCTTGCTTTTTAAATTTAAATACCTATTACCTGGGGTGCCTGGGTGGCTCAGTCGGTTAAGCGTCCGACTTCAGCTCAGGTCATGATCTCACAGTTTGTGAGTTCGAGCCCTGTGTTGGGCTCTGTGCTGACAGCTCGGAGCCTGGAACCTGCTTCAGATTCTGTGTCTCCCTCTCTCTCTGCCCCTCCCCAACTTGTGCTCTATCTCTCTATGTCTCTCAAAAGATAAACGTAAGAAAAAAATTTTAAATAACTTTTACCCATATGAAACTTTAGGAAAGTATATGGAAAAGCACAAAGATACTCAGGATACTCTATTTTTGCATCCACACAGCTTTGGGGAGCAAAAAAAAAAAAGAAAGAAAGAAAGAAAAAATAGGCAGAAACCTGGAATATAATGAACCTAGTGCTGTAATAGATGACATCTTCTCCTATTTGGTCCCATGCACTGGGCCACTGGGCTTTATTTTAAAAGAGGTAGAAATAAAATCATCTTGAAGCATATAAAACAGTGCCAGCTTCTTACCTCATAATGTTGGAAGTGTCTTCAGCATGCGAATCACTGCACAAAGGGTTGGCTATAATCAGGCATGCTTCTGCAGATTCCACCTATTCTTCAAGATTAGACAGTAGCCATCTTGTTAATTACATAGGAAATGCTCTAGTGTTCCCCCTCTGGGTTTCCCTGTGGTTTTATCATAAAATTTTCCATAAGAGAGAGAACACCCTTGGGAAGGAGTGGTGATAAGGATGTCCTTACAGCAAGATCAGAGTCCTGTAGATGCTGTAATGGCTGGAAGTGCTGTAGGGGACAGACCTGGGCATAGGGTCTCCAACACAGATGCAAGACTGCTTTAAAACAGGCAAAGTACATAGTTATATTTTTCCTATTATCCAAAACGAAGTTTTTAAGCAACTTCCTATACATTGATTTGCCTCTCAGGACAGCAAAGAATGGAGGAACTGGAAGTATGCTTGACCCAAAGTAATCAGTCATTCAGTATTTGTGGATTCTGAATCTTAAGGGTATAGAAAATTATTGAAGTGGCACTTACAATACTGAGTTGCGGGAAAGAGAAAGATTATTCTGAGTCTGTCATTTTCTATTTCAATTCTTTATGTTAACTCTAGAGATCTCTGATTTAAAAAAAACTACAGTCCTTGGTTTATGTGATTCTATGAAATCTAAAACATGGGAGGAAACCTGCTTTGATCTTAAATGAAAGCTGTCTAGACTGTTGGCCTTTGCTCATTATTTTTCATCCATCCTTAATGGGATTTCTGCTATTTTCCTTTCTGTTTCTCTTATCAGAAAGTGGATCAGTGTGTTTAGAAAAAGTTGGGAAATCTGTGTCTGGTAAGGATTCTATTCAATGATAAGATTAAACACACTTCTGCCATCCATAACTTTTTCAGATTTCTTAGACTGCTAAAATAAAACTGCTCTAGATAAGTAGAGGATTTAGTGAAATAAATAAATGTTAAGTGTAGGTAAACAGTGCTGTCTACTTGACATTTATCAAGGAGGATTTGGAGATTCAATAGCTACATTTCCTTTATGATCAGTTTTTAAAGTTGAGGAAGTCTTATTTCCACCAATTTAAGCATGTGGACTGATACTTTTGAAAGAGAAATACATCCTATCATCTTAATTGTTGCAGCTTAGGATAATCAGAAGAAAAACAACTAGTTCTTACCGCAACTCGCCTCAGATCCTCCCACTTAAGTGCCGATCCAGAAACAAAAGTCGTATAGGCCATGTAGCACTTAAATAATGTTTCTAATTCCAAGGAAGGAGGAACCCTGGGCAAAGAATATAGTACCAAAGATGTAAAATGATGACTGACTTTGGTTTAGAGTTCATGGTATTTATTTAGTGGCTTTAACAGAACTCCGAATCCCCTGTAGGAAAACATCCATCCTCTATTACTAATCCATGTGGTTAGGTGATACTAACATCTGGCCTTATTTCTGAGTGCTGAAGAATAAGAACAAACCAGTCATGTAATAGCAGGAGAAGAGTTTCTGAGAAAAAGGCACAAATCAATAATGTGGTCTTTCCAGAACTTAAGGAGATACAAAATATTAACTGAATAGGATATGGAGTGGCAGAGACACAATTAGTATTTCTTTAAGAGACAAAATTGATGATATTGATGCAAGTATACGTAAGGCTTAAGGGAGAGGAGCAGCAAAAACAATGCCTTGCTTTCTGTTTTTAGGAACTGCACTGATAAGGTCCAATTTGCTGAGACAGAAAGTGCCGTGTTCTTTCCTTCTTTTATGTATTTGCCTTGTTAGCTGGAGAGAGAGATATAAGATCATGAGTTTGTTTTTTAAAATGTTACGTCTGAGGGGCCTTTGAAGCTCTGGGATGGAGATATTCAGTAAGCAATTTAGTTGTGTGAATATGGAGCCACAGAGAATGTCTGGTGGAGGATATGAATTGCAGAGTCATCAAAAATTATAGGTAATGGGAAAAATTCTAGATGAGTGCTTCCAACATTTTGCACCATTTAAAAAAATCTCACATTTCTGTTTTAGGGGCACCTGGGTGGCTCAGTCAGTTGAGCATCCACCTTCGGCTCAGGTCATGATGTCTTGGTTGGCGGGTTCGAGCCCCACGTCGGGCTCTGTGCTGACAGCTCAGAGCATGGAGCCTGCTTCAGACTCTGTCTCTCTCTCTCTCTCTGCCCCACCCCCACTCGTTCTTGGTGTCTCTCTCTCTCCCAAAAAGAAATAAACATTAAAATAAATTTTAAAAAATTTCATTTGTTCTCTTGACAAGTACCTATAATAACCTACATTAGTCCATACAACAGTAAATACATCTAATGATTTCCTTTTTGTCTCAACTGGATTATAATTATTAGCCCCTTATCACTAATTTTAGCCCGGTTTTTGACTATTTTTTAAAATAAGGATTCAAGTAACATACAAATTACCGAAAAGACAGGCAGGCAATTACACTGAAATAGAACTGTTGGCTGTCCATCAATGTAGCACCATGAAGGAGTTCAAAATGCTGGTTGGTCATCTCATACAGGGGAGCCCAAAGTTGTATTGGACTGGACATGCCACAATGTACAAGGTACAAAGCGCTGAACTATAAAATGTGTGAAGGTGGAAGTGGCGGAAGTGATCCTGTATATGATCCTGTACAAGATCAAAATGCCCTTTCCAATCTGCCTGACTTATTTGGTGGTGTGTGGATAACTGATAAACCATTTGAACAAAATAAAGAAGTTAGTTCCTTACACTTTACACAAAATGAATTCCAGGGAGCTTAAATACAAAATATTTCAATATGGAAACATAGAAACGCTAGAGAAATATTTGCTTAATTCTAGAACAGAGAGGCCAAAGAGTGTCAGAAAAGCCAGATGCCACAATGAAAGAGTCGATGGCTTATAGTACATGTAAATCAAATGCTTCTGCGTGCACACACACAGGCAAAGAGAGAAAAATATTTACAACAAATGACACAAAAAGGCTAATATCAAAATACATTAAGACCGCTGAGAAGTCAGTAAAACAGCAGATAACCATCCTCATAGAAAAGCAGATATGAGAAATGAAGACAAATTTCTTCATTCATCAAAAAAGGAAAATCAAATGGTCAAAACATACAAAAATTGTTCAATCTCACTGGGAACCAAAATTGTAAAATAAAACGATAAGAAATAATTTTGCCTACTTAAAAACCTTTTCATATTAAGTATGCATTTTCTAGGGGGTTCACAAAATAGTTGACTTGGACTCTACTTGTGGAAATGTAAGTTTCATAGAATAAAAACATCATTAAAAACAATCCTTTCTGCATCTATTTGAACTCACATTTCCAATTCTGAGAATTAACAGAATAGCAATTAGAAAGAATGCCAGACTTGTGCACAAAATCACAGTCACAGAAGAGTAAATGATAGGAAATCTCTTTAACAACGTTAGTATATATACAGATAAACATCAGGCAAGATATATTCCAAAATATTCTCTGAGGTTAACTCTGGTCGTAAGATTGCCTTTTCTTCTCCTTTTGCTTATTATTATTTCCTAATTTTCCTATGAATATTGCGAGGGTAATTTTTTTCCATTAAAAAAATGCACACATATTTCAAGGATTAATTTAGAGCCCGTGAATGGTACAGATAAACTTACTCTCCCAGAAAAACAATCTCAATGTTGATTTGCCCTGACTTATGGCGGAGAAAATTCCGTAGGAAAGCTGTCACACTGTCAACCGTAATGTTCCCACAGACCACGATGAACCTAGGGGGCAAGAATATGTGAGGTGGATCATCTGAGAAACAGAAGTATCTTCCTGTCAAGACGCAGAGCTAAATTTAGCTTAAATTTAGCTTTAAATCAATCTGGTATTTGAATTACCCAGATTTTTAAAATAGAAACATTGAAGACTGCATCTCCAATAGAGAAAAGAAACATCAGATTTCTATGGTCCCTAGTTCATTCCATGTTGGGTATGAATCCAAACATTTGAATAACACGTAGGTTTTCAGGAATACAATAATAACTATTGTAATTGTGACATTTTTCATAGTTATTATAACTTATAATGGACTTGCACATGTGTTACTTCACTTGATTTCTTTCACTTGACTCCTGATTAGCTGATCTAGTCTTTTTCAAAGGAACAAAAGAGGCTCAAAATACTTCACTGATTTTCTCATAGTCAATACTATGGCAGAGGTGGCAGTACATTCTGGATTATTTTGGTTTATCTTCCGCACTGAAAATTATCTAGTAGCTACTAAAAAGTGAGTCCAATGGAGAGTCTTCAAGGACAGGTGTAAAAATATCAACTTTTATTGTGAAAAATAGCTATCAACTTCCTTAGGTAATGCACTTAAATAAGCTATTTTTCCCTCCATTACTCATTTAAGGAAACTAAAAGCATACATGTAGCCTAACCTAACCTTAAGATTTCCAGACCTTTTGGGCTAATTTGGCATGTGTCCCGCATTGCCTTCTTGTGATGAACTGCGTAAGACTTTGGTTTATCTAGTTCATTTCCATGTTTTCAATATTTATTTTTCACTCATTTTATTGTTGTTATTATTTTATTTTTATTTTTTTTTACTTTCCTCTTCAGACTCCTAAGTCAATCTTGGTTTTCATCCAATTGTGCTAAGAGACCACTCCAAGGGAGTTTATCTCCACTGGATCTCTTTCCTCTACAGCAAATAGAGACTAAAAAAGAGTTGCTTCCAATTTAAGATCTCCAATCCATTCCCTCCTTCTCGGATGTGAAAACCATAGTGGATACTGAAATAACACATCACAGAGAAATATGATAAAAAACAACTCCAACTCCATTTTCCTCCCAGAACAGGTGGCTGTGACATGGACAAAACAGGTGATCTATGAAGTGTTGTAGAAGACGTGGAAATTTCTCTTCACTCCAGCAAACCTCTGCCTGTGAATGAGCCCCCATATGGTGTTAGTGGAATTTTGGCTGAGACCACAGAGTCGAAGTAATTATTTTAAATTTGAACTGCGGCTGTAATTTGATCCATTATGTGAAATTAGCCGTAAGTTAACCACATGATTAAAATGAACAGAACAGTAATAGATGTTAAGAGAACAGTGATGAGGGATGCAGAAATATTGCCACACTTAATATTTGATAGGGAATGATAATATTATCTGTCATTTTAGTTGTTTTACTGCTCTTACCAGCATCTACATAGTTGGTTTTTTTTTTTAATTTTTTTTAACATTTATTTATTTTTGAGACAGAGAGAGAGCATGATCGGGGTAGGGGCAGAGAGAGAGGGAGACACAGAATTGGAAGCAGGCTCCAGGCTCTGAGCCATCAGCCCAGAGCCCGACGCGGGGCTTGAACTCACGGACCGTGAGATCGTGACCTGAGCTGAAGTCGGACACTTAACCGACTGAGCCACCCAGGCGCCCCCTACATAGTTGTTTTTATCAAGTACCAAATATCTTCTTATGGTATTTATTTTAGCACAACCCTCTTCAGTAAATGAAGGACCTTGCCAATATATTCACTTTAGGCCAAGCAACAGGCATTTTTAAAGAGATATGTGACTAGTAGAATTTCTCAAACTGCAGAAATTATGCTTGAAAGCTACTTACTTCTTCCCTTTGACCACCTCATAGGGACTGGTGTATTTCCTCTTGTTAGCAAAAATTTCCACCATTTCAGGGACATAGTTCGCAAATAGGATCTAAAATGATCAGCAAATAAAATCTTAGATTTCATTTTTTTTAATGTTTGTTTTTGAAAGAGAGAGAGAGAGAGTGAGCGTGCACGAGCAGGGCAGGGAGAGAGGGAGTCACAGAATCTGAAGCAGGCTCCAGGCTCTGAGCTGTCAGCATAGAGCCCAATGAGGGGCTCGAACCCATGAACTGTGTGAGGTCATGACCTGAGCTGAAGTTGGATGCTTAATGGACTGAGCCACCCGGGCACCCCCAGATCTCATTGTTTTCAAGGACATTCTAAAATTCTGAGATTATAAAAGAGAAAGAAGGTGCATAAGACTTTCTCTTATCTGCGAACTGTATTTCAAAATGCAGGCCATTTTTCTTCCTTGACCTTTGGATTTGGTTTAAATCAAATAAAATGCTTTGCAGCATTCCAAATTATGAAAGCAAAGACAAGTGGTAAGGCACACTTCCTGTCCCTTTTGTCCTCTAGTCACAACTAACTGCACTTCTGACTCTTCTGACGTGATACTATGTGAGGCTTAGAAAAAAAATAAAACGTGGGACAGAGAGAGGTTTAGGGGAAATGACTGAAATGAGGGGATGTAGTAATAATATGGACAGGGGAATATCAGAAAGGTGGAGGGGAGAACTCTGTTACCGGTTTTTAAGGAGCTGAAGTTAAAGTAACTAAAAGAGGTTTCCTTTGTCCATGATACACTCTTGAACCAAGCACAGATGTTCACATATCTGAAGTAGAATGCTAGTTCAGAGAGAGTTACTCATTTGGCTCATTCAAATCAAATCTCAAATGCCCTTCCTCATTGGAAGAAAGACTTCAGTCTGATGGGCAAGAGGTAAAGGAATATAGGATTGCTCAATTCAATGCAGATTCATAAATAAAGTCTGCTCTCCTTTGTCTGCCATCCTCATCTTTGGCAATCATGCAACTGAAGCATGTGCTCCAGAGGATGCAGTTTGGAAAACATGGGATCTAAGTATCTTTCCATTTTCATTTCACACTTGCTCTGAATAATGCAACATTCACTCTCAAACCTGTATTGCTTTATTTATCACCATTAACTACATGTGTTGGGTTAATGTAGCTATATTCAAAGATATTAAAAATATTCTTCACCAAACTCCCCAGGGTGAAAAACATGATGAAGGTCCGTCCTAGGGATGTCTTGGCTACCACATCTCCAAAGCCAACAGTTGACGTTGTTGCCATGACCAGGTAAATAGATTCAAAATATGATATGTTCTGTGAATTTCTACCTTTGAGCCAGGGATCACCAGAATTTTCCACCTGTTCAAAAAGAGGAGATTCAGGAAAGGTCTCTTAATGGAATCCAACGGAATGTTTATAAAGAATAGGAAAAACATTGGCTTAGTTTCACTTAATTCAATCCAAATGAAGTATTAATGATTCCTAGCCTGTGTTAAAGGGTTTGCAAAGTGTGTGTAGAGATCGTGAAGTCTTGTTTTCTTCACTGCGATTACTGCTGAACTCTGAGGGAGGATGTAGCTTGGGCCCACATTTGGAGAGCTCCCCAGGGGTACTGGCTGCCTGTATCTCTTTCCTTTCATTTGGGCAAGTCATTGCATTCTAGAGCCATGAGACTCAGATAAGCCAGGTTCTGAAATCGAGCAATTATTATTTATTCTTATTTACCAGTAGCTCAGGGTTATTATTGAAAAGGAAGCACTTACATGAGCACTTCACTTCAATGTGCTTAAGAGAATGAAGGCTAGTGTCTAAGAAAAAGCAAACAAATTTTCCACATTATTCCCCACTGCCACTCCCTGCCAAAAAAAAATAAATTTTTTTTCCATGATTAAAAAAAAAAAACTCTGAAGAATATTTCCTCTGATTTCTCCCTAAGTCTTCACATTTTAAGAAAATTAAACTCATTAGATTACCTTTTTATATTAAAATGAGTAACTTAGGCAATGGCACTATGTATTTGTGGTATATATAAACTTATAAATATATGATATGTCATATATTATTATGTGTTATAAATGACAATTATATAATGTATACAACTTTCCTTTCTTTTTCCATTTTTTGACATTTTTTCCCAAATATCTTACATATTTCTTGGATGTTTTCCATTTCTATTTAGAGCAAAAATGTTAAGATGTTAGAGATGCCTGGAAAAGTAGATTTTTTTGTTTTGTTGTTAAGAACTGAAATAGAGGGGCGCCTGGGTGGCTCAGTTGGTTGAGCCTCCGACTTTGGCTCAGGTCATGACCTCACAGTCCGGGAGTCCGAGCCCCATGTCGGGCTCTGTGCTGACAGCTCAGAGCCTGGAGCCTGTTTCAGATTCTGTGCCTCCCTCTTTCTCTCTCCTCCCCTGCTCATGCTGTGTCTCTCTCTTCTCAAAAATAAATAAATGAGGAGTAGGTTAAGAGTATGGACTCCTTATAATACCCTATTCCAAAATAAGAAAGGGATCATACATGTACACTTAACTCCCAAAGCTGGCAGAGGGTTTTGTTGCAAAGTCTACTAATCTGCTTCCACTAACTTCTGGAGTCTTCACTGTTGTCTGAGACTAGTACATTCTAAGAAAACCAGTTTAAAACACACAGATTATGTCATATATATTCCCTCAGGATTAAAAGAGTTGCCTGAGACAGTTTTAAGCTGAAACCCCATAGTGTCTGTTAACAGCATCATAGCACAGGGATTAGATCGTATCTTGGTACAACCTGTTGTATAAACTAAAACTAAGTTTATTGCAACCTGGAATTCTCCCTCACAATAAATTAAGTAACATTTTTAAGGTTCAGCTCACTCTCTTTGGGGGTATTTAGTGTTTCAAACCTCTTCCCTCCCTCCCTCCCAGCACTCTCCAAGAGTTGGTGGCCTGCTGCTGGCCCCCTTGTCCACTCTGCTCTTCCTCCAAAACCATGTGAGCAGAGACCCAGATGGGAGATAAGATAAAGTTAAGGTAAAGGATTTTGGACCAATGTTAAGATACTGAGTTATCATCTATTTTTAACTTCATATTTCAGAACTGAAATTTTATGTTTCAAGCTTGACATCGTTCAACTTCAGATAAGAAATGCTATGGAGGACGCTAGGGGGATCCCCCCTCTCCTCTTACCTTGCCATCACTCACACAAGTTATGTTATCTTTACATGGTACATGTGTGCCCTAGTCTGTAGCCATAACGCCTTTGGCTATGCCTTAGCGCTGTTTTTAATTCATTCAATAATCCCCACCATTACTTTATATCATGGTTTCCTCATTCCTGAGTTCCTAGTTTTGATTCATCTCCTATATGGCTGGATTTTACCATCAAGGTACGTATTTTTTAAGTTTATTTATTTTTATTTTGAGAGAGAGCACATGCACATACAAGCAGGAGAGGGGCAGAGGGGGGTAGAGAGCGAGAATCCCAAGCAGGCTCCACATTGCCAGCGCAGAGCCCAACGTGGGGCTCAATCACACGAACTGCAAGATCATGGCCTGAGCTGAAACCAAGAGTCAGACACTTGATCAACTGAGCCACCCAGGCGCCCCTCGAGATATGCTTTTAAAAGGGACTCCTGGGTGCTATTTTCTCTTGAATATTTAAAATGACAGGATAGCTTATACTTTCACACCAACTTTGCAGACCCTACTCTATCACCTTCTGGTAACGATGGACATTGACAAATTGGAGGCGAGTTTCATTTCTCCCCCTTTTATAGACTTTGCTTGGTTCTGCTTGGATTCTCTCCTTATCCTTGAAAATCAGTAAACTGCTCCATAATATGGTTGGAATAAATAATTTGTGTCATTTTTCCTGGTATGATAGGGAAAGATAGGATTCAGTAGGCAGAAAGGGAGAGGCTAGGGCTTGAAGGTCCCTGGGAGTGAGCAAACCACATATTTGAAAAGAATGCTAGGAACATCTACCCATGAGAAAAACTACCTCGGAAAAATCTCTCCTGGGGCCTGACCATGAGGAAACCTCTCTCAGACACAAAGTTTTCCTTACAAATGTAACAAGCACCACCTACTCCTGCCCCAGGTTCCCCTCAGGAATAAACAAGTCTGCATTTATAGTTATCAGACCAATAAAAAAAAAAAAGAACCTAAAAAGAAACAAAGGGAACAAAGAAAAAGGAATGGGCCAAAACCCTATAAAATAAAGTCCCTTGCCTATCATCTGGGGCATTCACTTTCATGTGCCCCTTATCTTCAAAGAGAGCTTTTGTACGATCCTTGCTTCCATTATTCTTACTTTTTAATAAAAACTTTTGCCTGCTGCTCATTTTATTCTGTGTTCTCCTCTTCATTCTTCGAAGTGGCAAGACAAGTTTCCCTGGGTATTGAGCTAAAGAATCCTGCAACACTGGGACATATACCCTTTAACCCACAGATTTAAGGGGTGTCTGGGTGGCTCTGTTGGTTAAGCATCCAATTTCAGTTCAGGTCATATCTCACAGTTTGTGAGTTTGAGCCCTGCATCCGGCTGTGGGCTTGGAGTCTGGAGCCTGCTTCGGGGGCTCTGTCTCCCTCTCTCTGTTCCTCCCCCACTCATGTTCTGTCTCTGTCTCTCTCAAAAATAAACATTAATTTTTTTTTAACCCACAGATTCAAGACTTTATTTTGGTGACTTCTTCTGGTGTCACCTGTCTTGTCCTTTGCTCTAGGAACACTAATTTTAGAGTATGTTCAGTTGACGTTGCTGGAATGCCTTTGTTCTTTTCCATGTCACACTGCTGCAATCCTGTCCACTATGTTCCTGAGCATGTTTGTGTCACGTTTGATTACATTTTGGTTTCCTCTAATGTCATTTTCAGCTCTGTAATACTTTTTCCTCTGGTATCATTCTTCTTTTTCTCTGATATCATTCAGCCTGTTTTCCAACTCCTGCTACTGTTTAATAGTCTTTTATTTAAAACCTTATATATTTTGTTTGAATTAGTATTTTTAGTTTTTAAACCCTTTTATTTGCATTTTTTCTCAAATATGGATTTTTTTTTCTTCTCCGTTTCCTTGGACAAATTATCTTGTAATTATTGTTCTTATAAGTGTTATATTAAGTAACTGTTGTTATGCTGATGTCTCTCTTTTCTTCTTTTCTCTCTTTTCTCTATTTTCTCCACTATACCCCCTTGTTATTTTTGGCAGAATTTAAGCATAGGCCCCTTCTTGATTACTTCTGGTTAACACTCACCTTTTGAGGGTATCAAATTTAAAAAATTTTTCTTTAATGTTTATTTATTTTTGGAGGAGTGAGAGACCGAGTGTGAGTGGGGTAGGGGTAGAGAGAGAGGGAGACACAGAATCTGAAGCAGGCTCCAGGCTCTGAGCTGTCAGCACAGAGCCCAACGCGGGGCTCAAACTCACAAACCACGAGATCATGACCTAAGCCGAAGTCGGACGCTTAACCGAGTGAGCCACCCAGGTGCCCTGAGGGTATCAACTTTTAGGTGAAGGCCAGTAGTTATATGTGCAGCTGGTGAGTTGGGACAATTATAGTTTTTATTTTGGTTTGTCATTTCAAATATCCTCCCAAGCAAATCTGCCATTTTCTACGCTCTGGGATATAGCTCTTCTAGGCTTTCAACATTCCAGACATTGGGGTGACTCACAGTGGATCCCCTTAAGTCACAAGCCATCTGGTTGCTTCTTCTTTCTCTGCATATATCCTTGCTGGAGGTCTCCTCACCTGGGTGACTAGCAAGGTTCACATGCTTAGAAGGGTTAAGCAAGAGACTTTGATTCAAGTGAGCCTGGCTGTGTCCAACTCAAGAGCACATGCTGTTAACAGAGAGCATCAAGTCTACAACTAGGACTGGTAGTGGCCTTGAGAGACTGGATTGCCAAACTTTGTATTTTCCCAAAGAATCCAGAAATCTGGGATTTTATGTGAGCTCTCTGTAAAAGTTAGAAAGCAATAAAAAATTAGAACAGAAAGTACAAACATAATTAGGTCAGACAAAATAGGTCTATAGGCCACATTCAGCCTAAGAGCCCTTCATGGGGAACTGCTATTGATGACAAAAAAGTTTCTCCTTGAGCACTCTTGCCTACCATTCTGTGATGGCCAGCAGGTCTCCAAAAAGACACTGATGATTGCTGCTCCCATGGCGGGCCCATGCACCTAGGTGCAACCCTCTAGAGCCCGGGATCCACTTGTACTACTGTGATCTTCTTTCAAGGAAATTTCTCTCCTGCTTGAGGATGGAGGAGGGATGTGGCTGGTTTCAGATTTTTTGAAGGCTCGGATCATGGTTTACATTTGGTGTTTGGCATTTTTCTTGATCAGCTGAAGATGGTAACTTTAAAATTCTTTTTCCGTTTTGCCATTAATGCTTTAATTAATTTTGAGAGGACTCAAGTGAAAAAGACTCCTGCTGTGCTTTTTGTTTTGTTTCTTTTTCTCAAAGACCTTTGCTTTCAACATCCTATTTCAATTTCTGCATTTTCAATGACTGCTCCTCAACTGTCTTCAAGCAATGAAGTCCAAGAGTTTGTTCCTTATTGTTGAAATCCATTTATTATAACTCTGATTATGTGAGATAAGAAGGAGCCTCAGGGCACCTGGGATGACTGTGTGGCTCAGTCGGTTAAGCATCCGACTTCAGCTCAGGTCATGATCTCACAGCTCATGAGTTCTAGGCCCTCATCAGGCTCTGTGCTGATGGCTCAGAGCCTGGAGCCTACTTGGGATTCTGTTTCTCTCTCTGCCCCTCCCCCACTCAAGCTGTCTCTCTCTCTCTCTCTCTCTCTCTCAAAAATAAATAAATTTTTAAAAACTTTAAAAAAAAATGAGCCTTTCCTACAGGCAAAGGAGGCAGCTATATATGCAGATGGATTTCAGGAGAACTGAGAAAGCCCTAAAGCTCCCCTTTGTAACCTAGCAATTTGTCTCCCACAGCTCTCCTAGTTCATAAGTGTGACAGTTCTCACTGCTTTCATTTCTTTGACTTTTTTTTTTTAAATGCTGAGACTCCTATGAAGATACAACAATAAGGTTCACCTACTGCTTATAATTTTGAAGTGTAAGCTTATTAGATCCTTTCTTAAGAGCAAGTTTTGAATGTTGAAGGAAGGAACATAGATACCTTGAGTGCAGGAAACACGTATTTGTGGAGAATATGGGAGTGCAGAAGACCAAGAAAGGGGAGGTAAAAAGATAAACTGCACACTGGTTACAGTGAAAGAGACAGGAGTTCAGAAGGTCTGCCTGCATTTTTTAAAGGAAAGATGTTCATGCTGACCAGAAACACTTGAGAGTTTGAGGAAATGCTTACCAGATGAATGAATCCTGCAGCAGTGAACCAGGTACTGAGGACTATTGATAACAGTTTGGAAAACTTCACTGAACTGCTAGAGGAAGAAAGACAAAAAGTTGTTGGGTTCAGACAGATTCCAGAACAACACAAGTCCTCTAAAATCCGACTATTCTAAGTGTGGTTCATGGGCCAGAAGCAATGGTGCGCTTACCTGGGAGCATTATTAGAAATGCAGGATCCCAGCCCCCACCCCTGATCTACAGATCTGCATTGTTGTAGGGATCCTCTGTTTGATTCATATGCACATTAGAGTCTGAGATGCCCAGTTCTGAACATACCCAGTCACACACGCTTGTTCAAAAATTTTACACTTTGCTATGCTATCCACCAGCCTGATATTATATTGCTTTTACAAATATATATGTATCATCATAAACTAAATTTAATAGATTGCCACATTGTCTAAAGTAACAGTACAAAGTGCAGTGTCCTGGGAATCCAGAGAATGGGTCTGCAAAATGGAATTTTGAGTAGATCACAGAAATGTCTTGCTAAACTCATACCAGGCTCTTTCAGTGAAAAGGATTGGACAAGCTCCTATGTCCTCAGTAAAGTTCTAGAGTTTAGCTGAAATCTCTGTGGTTTTCAGGTAGGGTTACCTGTTACACAAGAACAGCCCTTTCTAATCCCAACTGCTCCATGATGCACGAACGCCTAGCAGCGAAATCACCTGGCCTATAAAATTTGATGTTTCTGGGGAGAACATAGAAGCATGAAGATTTTCAGTGGGTAACATTAAACCAAACTGCATAACACTTTAGAAGTATTGCTGCTCAAAGGTAGTTTGCAATTTTTTTTTTGAGACATTTAGGCAGCTCTATTTTTGTAAGCGATTTCATTGCTGCTACTGGGTGCCTCACGGTCAGAAAAACTGTCTCACATTCCTAGATAGAAGAGACGTGATTCATGATAGCAAGTATATAGAACCAAAACCTTTGGATTGCTTTCATTTTAATTTTTTTGGTGGGGAGGAGGCAGAATTAAAGTCTAAATGGACTTACACAATGTAGCTCTACAAAACAGACTCAAATGATTGTCAACTTCCTAGTCAGCATGTGATATTAATACAACAGGAGTAAGGGGATGAATAATATCTTAGGAGCTAAGGGATTTCATGGGGTTTACACTGAAATTCCGATGGGAAAGGAACTGAAGGTTCAGTTTACATTTTTAATTTCCTAATCCAAATCAGCAAGCAAGCAGGACTTACGGCAGGGCTAGCATTTACCTGGTTCTGATGGCTTGGAGAATTTGCAAGATTTGAGGGAGCTCTAGCAGCCGCAAAGCTCTTAAGAACCTTAAACCTACAAAGCAATCAAAAGGACAAATCTGCCAAAAGAAGAGGGTCACTTCCGGAAGTAGTCAGGGTTGTAACACAATCGGGACTACTTACCTTCTTTCTATCTCTGAGATGCTCACATACAATGTAAGGCCACGGGTTTAAGGGCATGAGCTCTAGTTCAGGTCCTGGCCCTAACACTTAACAGCTGTTGTAATCTAAAGCAATTCCCTTCATGTCTCTAGTTCCTCATCTACAAAATGGGAATTAAAAGTACCTAGCCCATAGGGCTGTTGAACTAATCATAGAAAGCATGTGGGAGCAGGCCTCGCATATAATAAGCACTACTCACATTTCACCCTATAGAATTCCTCTTTAGAACAGACAGTAAATTAGTCATTAACCACTTAAACTCCTGATTATAGAATCTCTATGGTCTGTTCCTCAGCTTTCCCATGATATTTTACTTTACGTAGTTTGATAATTCCAACAGCAAGGAATATTTGATAGGTAATAAATAATAATATAAAATTCCATAAAAACTGATAGAAGCCACTTAATGTCCATGCACTGCCCATAAAGACAAAGTAAGCAGTTAGATATATAACATGTCACAGCCTGTCTGGATATGATGATTTATTGCTTTGAGAGACCAGTGGAGACTTTTCATCTCTTCCAGTCCACGTGGGATTCTAGCATATAGGTGCCTCAGGGGGACGGGGGGTTTGGACCTTGCCTCTCAGACAGTGGATGAATCAGTCCACAAACAATAAATAACCAGTGTCACCTACTGTGCATCAGGTACGTTACCAGGTACTGAGGTTTAAAAAAAAAACAGGTTTTAAAAATATATTACAAAATCATATAATCATGGTGAAAAATGGTTTTAAATGGCATTTAGGCCATTTAAAAAATGGAAATGAAGGATACTTATGAGTGAAAGTGGAAGACTTAAATTTATTTATTTATTTTTGAGAGACTACACCTGATTCCCACAATGCACTTACCTAGCCAGTTACTCTTCAAATAATAAGAAATAAAGGTTGGTGGAATGGTAAAGATGTCTACAATTGAATTCATCTCCAACCAAAACTTGATCTTGTCATCCGCTGCCACAAACTATGAAATGGAAACAAAAGACTCCATATTCTGTTACCCTCGAGAATTTAAAAATGAACATACCAGTGGCTTTATTAACTCATCTCACTCAACTGAAGCTTTGATCTCAATCTATTACATACCTATACATACACACGCATATGTACTCAGATAGCTATATACTTGAATATATATTAGTATAGAAATGTAGATAAATATGTATTTACATAAAGACTGTACCTTCAGGGGCACCTGGGTGGCTCAGTCGGTTAAGCAGGACTCTTGGGTTTCGGCTTAGGTCATGATCTCATAGCCCGCATCTGGCTCTGAGCTGACAGCATGGAGCCTGCCTGGGATTCTCACTCTCCCTCTTTCTGCCCCTCTCCTTCTCAGTCTCTCTCCCTCTCTCTCAAAATAAATAAATAAACTCTAATTTTTTTTTTTTTACAAAGAACTTCCTTTAATGGGTGTTCAGTAAATGAACATGAACCCATTTTACTCACCAGATCTTAACACTTACACATCAGAATAAACACTTTGAACCTATTGATGCTCTTAGAGCTTTCTGATATATAGAATTATATAATGCCTCCTTTAAAAAATTTTTTTTAACGTTTATTTATTTTTGAGACAGAGAAAGCATGAACGGGGGAGGGTCGGAGAGAGGGAGACACAGAATCTGAAACAGGCTCCAGGCTCTGAGCTGTCAGCACAGAGCCTGACACGGGGCTTGAACTCACTGACCGCGAGATCATGACCTGAGCCGAAGTCGGCCGCTTAACTGACTGAGCCACCCAGGCGCTCCTAAAATTTTTTTTAACATGTATTCATTTTTGAGAGACAGAGACAGAGTGTGAGTGGGGGATGGGCAGAGAGAGAGGGAGACACTGAATCTGAAGCAGGCTCCAGGCTCCAAAGCTGTCAGCACAGAACCTGATGCAGGGTTTGAACTCATGAACAGCAAGATCATGACGTGAGCTGAAGTCAGATGCTTAACCAACTGAGCCACCCAGATGCCCCTAAAGCCTCCTACTTGTGAACAAAGATACATGATTTAAAATGGCCCTTAATGGAAAAAGTACAACTTTCTAGAAGTTTGGCTGGCCAAGACCTGTGTCTATGAGCTTCCCTATTTGGATTAAGAAAGCAAGCATATATAGAGGGATAAATTACTATAAAAAGATTTTGATGGTCAGTGTGGTCAGAGTTAGGTTTTGAAGGAAGGTCATAAAAATACAGATATATGTGTGTGTGTATATATATACATACACACACATATACATACACACACATATATATACACACACCCATAAACATGTGATGGATAAATACATTGAAATCTAGACCTATGATGGATCCTCAATAAATGCCTATGGAATGATAGAACTATTTAATAGATGAGTGTAACAAAAATGAAACAAAGGTATTAAAGTATTTTATACAATTATATGGCACATGTCCCATCAGTGGAATCGGTTGAGCCAATGACATTTCAGAGGCTGTTCCTCAGGTTTCTTAGCTTGTGATTATTAGTAAAGCTTTCTCAGTGGTAGGTTGGGAAGCCAATAAGGAGGACAGTGTGACAGGGTATCCAAAGGAATCATTTTCATTTGCACCAGAATTTTTGGCCTAGATACAGTGTTAAGTGCAAGGGAGAGTTTTCATGTCTCTTTATACATTGGACAGGTTAGGGCACACACCCTCTAGCTGTAGAGCCTGAAAACAGAGACAGATTGTACAACTAAGGCACATAAAGACCTCTTTACGTTGCACCTGTTGTGTTCATTTGTTTCCTCCCACTTTCCATAGATACTTACTCTCAACCCAAAATAGAAACTAAAGAACACATTGAAAGTCAAATCAATAGGGATGGTTTTGTCTTGGTATGAAGAACAGCTTCCAACAGGGCTGGAAAAGAAATAAGAACCATTTATACAGATGTACATTTTAAAAGTTTTACTATAGAAGACCAAATAAAGAGTAGGCAATGTTCTATTTATTCACCATGAATGGTTAATGCAAGACACTTACGTTCACATTTTAAGGAAATTACTTTTCCCTTGGGAGGAAAGGTATGCACAAACAAAACCACAGGACTGCATGTGGAGCTGAAAATAACAGGACAATTACCTGTTCGTCCTTTCATAGAGTTTATTGGTTCTATTTCTGTTTTATCGATGAGGATTCAGATGCACAGAGATTATGTGGCTCTTCTTGGTTTGCAAAACTATCTGCCCAGCCAGGACATTTTGACATCTGTGCCCTTCTCATACAGACCTACACTAAGTCAAATGGACTGATATGAACCCAAATGTAAAGAAAATTTCCTAAAAGGTCAGTAAGGAGTTCACAAAGCAAAGACTACTAGTTTCCCTAGCATTTCCAAAATTGCCTGACTTCTGTGGCCCCATAATACCAATTTTACTTCAGCTAGAAATCCAGTGTAATTCCCAGCTGATCAGCGTGGAGCTCAGATTAGATTAGGCTGTGTCCAAGAAACCATTCTAACTTGGGTATAGAAGATGAGAATGGCTTCAGAGAAGAGCAGACAATAACTTGCTCCTTTATCCCAGGTGAGATCTAGCATGTTCCATCTTCAAACCCATCCAAAGTTGTTTGAAACCTATGACAAACCCTGAAACAACTATAAAGATTCTGTTTCAACACTTAAGGATTCCAAAGACACAGAACACCCTCAGGAGTGGTCCAAGGGTGGAGACCACAGCTGGAGGCTTCTAGTCTCAGAGACTCTAAAATAGATGTGTATACAGCACCACAGCCCGTAGCAATGCACAATGACAGGATACAGGGGAAATTCATGCATTTTCTGGTGAAACTAGATTTAGTGCTTCATGGGAGGAATACTCACCCTTTTTTTAATGAGTTTATATGTGTGTATGCCTGAAAGCATATTAAACATTATTCCCGGCAGAAAATTCCAAATTAGCTGGCAACCTAATGACACAGAAGACAAGGATGACTGGGGATTTTACTCACTCAGAAGAGTTGATGAAATAGATTATGAGAGACCCAATGCTTAGTACAAATACAAGGATCATCTGGAAAAACAAACAAACAAAAAAAAACAAGGACCAAATAATTGTATCGATATATAGATGAATAAATAAACCAACAAAATTGTGTTTACTCTTTTAACCTTGCCTATATATGCAGCCATTTTTCACACATTCATTTATGTTAGCATGCATGAATTCATTCATTCTTTCACTCAAGAGAAACTGATTGGACCTTTACTAGGTCTTCAATAAATGACACACACTCACTCATTTTACTTATGTAATTTTCATTCCTATATACTTTAGAATAAAGTTTGTCCCTCCTACCGCTCATAAAGCTTTCTGATCTCAAGAAGTCCCATCGTTTATTCATTTCTTCACTCATCAAACATTTATTAAGTGCTTTAAATGTGTCAGGCACTTTATTACATGCTGGAAATGAGGGCTATTGGACATAAACTGTGGACTTGAAATGTCTGTGATACTGGAGAAGAAACAGTCCCAACATGTCCATGTAAAAGGATAGTCAGGATTTTGACAGGAGGGAATGTGCTGTAAATGAGGAAAAGAATATGAGTGCGTTTAACATGCGAATGTGCCTGGTTTATGGAAGAAGCAGAGCTGGTGGAATGTTATCAGAAGTTTTCCCATTCCAAACCCTCAAGGCATTTGGATGAAACCTTTTGCAGCCTCCATGACTTTTCAGGTCAACTTTAGGTAACTAAACATTCCTCCAGTCATTTACAGTTTTCCAGCCATTCTTTTTTTTTATGTTCAGTCCAGTATATTATTAGTAATACTAATAGTAAAACTGAATTTTAGTTACAATTAAAGCTTTACTCCCTTCCAGCTCAGGTGTTCCTTGGGCAGGTTACCTGTACTGGGAAAAAGGTCAGTCTCCTCCCTATTAACCCTTTTTGAGTTTTTGTTTCTAGTTGCACACTGACTAAGCCACCTCCAGCCTCTCCAGAATTGTAGGTCAAGGTTAGAGAATGAACAGAAAAGGGAGATCAGAGAAGGAAACGCTGGACTTGACTGCTGTTAGATCACTATGCTCTCACCCTGGGGGTCTGGGAAGGGGAGGTGTTTAATATTTACTTGCATGGGCTATTCCATTGCTCTTTGGAGATACCAATTCAATTCATATTCAAATTAGGCAAATATATATATATTTTTTAGTACCTATCATGACCCAAATATCATTCTGGTGATTGGGAACTATCAGTGAACAACATGTACAAAGATCCCTGCCTTTTTGGATCTTAGCATCTAGAAAATACAAAGATGACTACGGGGCGCCTGGGTGGCTCAGTCGGTTGAGCTTCCGACTTCGGCTCAGGTCATGATCTTGTGGTCTGTGAGTTCAAGCCCCATGTCGGGCCCTGTGCTGACAGCTCGGAGCCTGGAGCCTGCTTCTGATTCTGTGTCTCCCTCTCTCTGCCCCTCCCCCACTAATGCTCTGTCTCTGTCTCAGAAATAAACATTTAAAAAAAAAAAGATGACTAATCTGTAACTTACATGGTATGTTAGAAGTTACATGCTAAGAAAATAAAGTTAAAGAAAATAAAGGGGATCAGAAATGCAAGGGGAAAGGGCAGAAGGGTTGCAGTCTGGATAATACTTAATCACTAAGGGTCCCCTTTGCGATTCCCTTAAATTGGGTGGAAGCATGTTCTTGAACTGGTTGCTCACAATTCTTTTCTCAGTACATCTCACATGCCTTTATTTTGCTGGAACCCCTACCCCTCCAGATGCCTAGTTGAGCAGGCAAGAGAAGACTCTCACATGTGACCCCTATCTGGCAGGTGGAACAGCTCAAGCATTCTTTGTCCCAACAAATAGTAAAAGGACAAACTATCTTCAGTGTGACAACTTCTCCATAGAGCAGCTAGCCCAACAACAGCGCCTCTCCACAAACGAACCAGATGTCAGTCCTCTGTGTCCTCAGAGTTCCCAGAGATGCAAACTGAAAATTCTGAGTGGTTCCTCTTAAGCCTTTGCTTAGGCTTGATGTGAGAGGGAAGCACTCCCATACCTCTGCTACAACAGAACTTGTTCCAAAAATCCTCTGCTATTTCCAACTTACCCTAACTTTTTAAAGTTTTTATACTGTTTTCAAGTGTACAATATCTTGATTCAACACTTCCATACATCACCTGGTGCTCATCACAAGTGTCCTCCTTAATCCCTGTCACCTATTTTACCCATGTCCCTACCTATCTCCCTCTGGTAAACATCAGTTTGTTCTCTATAGTTAAAAGTTTGTGGGGCACCTGGGTGACTCAATAGATTAAACACCTGACTCTTGATTTGGGCTCAGGTCATGATATCAAAAGTTTGTGAGCTTAAGCCCTGTGTTAGGCTCTATGCTGACAGTGTGGAGCCTGATTGGGTTTCCCTCTCTTCTCTCTCTTTGCCCCTCTCCCCATTTGTGCTCACTCTCTTGCGTTCTCTCAAGATAAATAAATACACTTTATTAAAAAATTTTTTTGTTTTTTGGTCTGACTCCCTTTTTTCCTTTGCTCATCTATTTTGTTTCTTAAATTCCACATGAGTGAATTCACACAGTGTCTTTCTCCGACTGATTATGCTTAACATAATACCCTCTAGCTCCATCCACGTTGTTTCAAATGGCAAGATTTCAGTCTTTTTTATGGCTGACAAGTATTCCATTGTATATATATACAATACACCTTCTTTATCCATTCATCAGTCAATGGGCACTTGGGCTGTTTCCATAATTTGACTATCGTAGATAATGCTGCTATAAACATCAGGTTGCATATATCCCTCTGAATGAGTATTCTTTGGGTAAATACCTAGTAGCGCAATTGCTAAATCATATGGTAGTTCTATTTTCAACTTTCTGAGGAAACTCCATATTGTTTTCCAGAGTGGCTGCTCCAGTTTGCACTCCCACCAACAGTGCAGGAGGGTTCCCCTTTCTCCACACCCTTGCGAACACCTGTTGTTTCCTGTGTTGTTGATTTTGGCCATTCTGACAGGTATGAGGTGATATTTCTTTATAGTTTTGATTTGTATTTCCCTGATCATGAGTGATGTTGAGCATCTTTTAATGTGTCTCTTGGTCATCTGGATGTCTTCTTTGGAAAAATGTCTATTCATGTCTTCTACACATTTTAATTGGATTATTTGCTTTTTAGGTGTTGAGTTTTATAAATTCCTTAAATCATTTACCATGATCAAAGGATATTTATTCCAGGGGCACCTGGGTGACTCAGTCGGTTAAGCATCTGACTCCAGCTCAGGTCATGATCTCACGGTTCATGAATTCAAGCCCCACGTCCGGCTCTGTGACAGCTCAGAGCCTGGAGCCTGCTTGGGATTCTGTGTCTCCCTCTCTCTCTGCCCCTCCCCAGCTTGTGGTCTATCTCTCTCTGTCTCTCAAAAATAAATAAACAGTAAAAAAAAATTTAAAAACAAGAGGGATTTATTCCAGGGTTGCAAGGGTGGTTCAACATTTACAAATCAATCAACATGATTCACCACATTAATAAAAGAAGGGATAAGAACCACATGATCATTTCAATAGATGCAGAAAAAGCATCTGAAAAAGTACAACATCCGTTCAACCCTCAGCAAATTAGGTTTAGAGGGAATACACCTCAACACAATAAAGGCCAAATATGAAAAACCCACAGTTAATAACATCTTTAGTGGGAAAAACTGAAAGCTTTTCTTCTACAGTCAGGAATAAGACAGAGATGTCTACTCTCACCACTGTTATTTAAAATAGTACTGGAAGTCCTAGCAATCAGACAACAAAAAGAAATAAAAGGCATCCAAATAGGCAAGAAAGAAGTCAAACTTTCACTATTTATAGATAACATGATATTCTATATAGAAAACCCAAAAGATGCCACCAAAAATCTGCCAAAACTGATACATACATGAATTCAGTGAAATCACAGAATTCAAAATCAACATACAAAAATCTATTGCATTTCTATACACCAATAGTGAAACAGCAGAAAGAGAAATTAATGAACCAATAATAATTTCAATTTCACCCAAAACAATAAAATACCCAAGCATAAACCTAACCAGAGGTGAAAGACCTGTACTGAGTAAAACTATAAAACACTAATGAAAGAAATTAAAGACAACACAAAGAAATGGAAAAATATTCCATGCTCATGGATTGGAAGAATAAATATTATTAAAATGTCTATACTACCCAAAGAAATCTACACATTTAATGGAATCCCTATCAAAAGAGCAACAGCATTTTTCGCAGAAATGAACAATCCTCAAATTTGTGTGGAACCAAAAAAGACCCCCAAATAACCAAAGAAACCTTGGAAAAGAAAAGCAAAGCTGGAGACATCACAATTCCAGACTTCAAGTTATATTACAAAGTTGTAGTGATCAAAACAGTATGGTACGGACACAAAAGTACACACAGAGATCAATGGAACAGAACAGAAAACCCAGCAATGAACCCACAACTGTGTGGCCAATTAACCTCTTACAAAGCAGGAAATAATATCCAATGGAAAAAGAGTCTCTTCAACAAATGATGTTGGGAAAACTGGATGGCAACATGCCAAGGAATGAAACTAGAACCCTTTCTTTCATCATATACAAAAATAAATTAAAAATGGATTAAAGACCTAAATGTGAGACTTGAAACCATCAAAATCCTAGCACAGAACACAGGTAGTAACTCTTTGACATCAACCATAGCAACTTCTTACCATGTATGTCTCCTGAAGCAAGGAAAACAAAAGCAAAAATAAACTATTAAGAATTCATGAAAATAAAGTTTCTGCACAGTGAAGGACACAATCAACAAAACTAAAAGGCAACCAGCATAATGGGCGAAAATATCTGCAGATGACATATCTGATAAAGGGTTAGTATCCAAAACATATAAAGAACTAACTTACCATAATTTACATGTCATTGGGTAAGAGCCAAGAGCTTCAGATGGTTTTCTTCCAACGGCTTTGTAAGTGACAATATTGCAGCTTATTTAATACCTGGGAGTTACTGGCATCTATTTCCTTGGGGTCTCACCATTGACTATAAGCTCCATTTTAACATTTACATTAGGTGTTGATGGAGATATTACTAAGTCTGTGGGTTTAACAGCAGTTAGAAATGTATTCTGAGGCTCAGGAAAGATGTTGGGAGTGGATATTGGGTACTGATAATGATTAATAGCTTCCACGAAATCTTTTTCTTGTCTTTACGCATGATTTTTTTCTCTTTCACTAAATCTCTTTAGTGATTTTTCAAGTATAAATCATATATTGCAAAGCTTCCAGAAAGATGATGGCAGGCTGTATGTTTACAATCCTCTAAACTGCAGAAATTAACCCCCCTCCCACCCCAAAAGAGAAAATGTTAGTTTCATTGAAACTAAGAAAAATACCAACCTCATGCCACAAACCTAAAAAATATTATCCAGAAATAATATATAACAAACAGGAAAATGTATACCCAACCAAAAGTAGGCACTGGGAGCTAACATCTTGTGAACACTGTTCACCGAGTCAGACAGATATTAGGAGGGATTTCTGAGGGGATGTGTAAATTTTTCTTGGGTTGGAGGGGCAAAATCTGGAAGCATTGGTTGTTTGTGGGGTAGAAAGCCCTCCACTTGAGCCCACAGACTAAAGATGAAGCCACAAAGCCAGAGAGGCCTGGAGGAGACTCTGAAGCCACACCATCACTGCTGGGGAATCTCTTGGCTAGCAGCGGCAACACTATTTTTTTTCCAGAAGCATCCGGGAAAGCAGTCAGAGAAAAATGTGAGACCTGTTCCAGAGAAAGCCTTGTTTGCAGAATTGCTGGCCACAGCATGATCTCCCATGTTTGTCTATGTGGGAAAACTCACAGTAAATTGAGACTGATTTCCACAGTGGGGCTTAAAACCGCCAATTTACTTGGTAGATAGTTTTATGTACCTAGAGAACACAAGTAACAGCCAACACAGTAAACGAGGGACACTGAATCTCTAAATCTTCATGAATGAGTATTAGCAGACCATAGAAAATGCCAGTTATGTGGGAAATGTAAGAAAATAGGAGAATCAAGCAGAGGAAAGAGATGAAATGACCTCCTATGAAAACACTAATACACTCTCTGCCCCTCCCCCGTTCATGCTCTGTCTCTCTCTGTCCCAAAAATAAATAAAAAACGTTGAAAAAAAAAATTAAAAAAAAAAAAAGAAAACACTAATACAGAACATGTAATTAAACTTGGTCAAATTACAATTAGTGTTCCTAGTGGGATTCTAAAAATCTAATAAACAGCACCGGAGGATGGGAAAGGTAGAAGGACAATATGGGAGTTATAGGGAGGTAGTAACTGAAAGAAGCTGCACCCTGAGGGTTGTCTGGGAGATCAACAAAAAGGGGTTAAATGAGTGATGTGCATTAAGGAAGGCACTTTTGGGGATGAGCACTGGGTATCATATATAAGAGATGAATCACTGGGTTCTATTCCTGAAGCCAAGACTATACTGTATCACTGTGTGCTAACTGACTTGAATTTAAATAAAATAAAAATAAAAAATAAAAGGATGAATCAACTCACACAAAAAAAATCACAAAAGTAACAAATATAAGACAGACTGTTGGTTGCCATGGTTGAAGAGTGTTAAGATGGGAAGGAAGTGGATCTGGCTGTAAAAACAAAACTAAACAAAACAAAACAAAACAAAAAACAAAACCAAAAACATGAGGGATCTTTGTTATGGAAATGTTTTGTAGCTTGCCTATCTCAATGTCAATATCCTGGCTGTCATTACACTGTAGTTTTGTGAGATACAACCATTGGGGGAAATTGGGTAAAGGGTAACTGGGCTCTCTCTATCTTATTTCTTTCAACTGCATGTGATTCGCCAATGATCTCAAAATACAGAACTTAACTGAAAAAGTTACCAACAAAAAAGGAAAAAGAGGTCAGCATTATCAACATTAGATCTTAAAAGAGGCGCCCTTTGGAATTGAGTTGCAGACCTTGGAGGAGGGGTCCTAGCTGGCCTGGCTGGTGGTGGCACCTCTGAGGAGGAGATGATGTGAGCCTGATTTTGGCAGTGTTGGAAAAACTGGAAACCAGAACCACGGACTGCTACCAGAGTGAAAAGCTATTGCCTGAGTGAGGCTGAGAAAAAACAGATGCAAAACATCCATCCCTAGGCTTTCTGTCTCCTCTCACACCCTTGTTGGCAGAGCTCAACTATGAGCACAAGCAAGCTGACAAAGGACACATGTTAATAACCGAGGCCTGGCCTCACATCACAAAGCAGAGGGCACGGGGTAGATTTGGAGCTGAGAGACCTGAGCTTTGTATCTAGCAGGCAGCCTTAAGTGCTAGAAGATACTGGAATAGCATTTATAGAAATTTTAGGAAAAAGGACTGAAAGCCAAAAATCCTACACCCAAGAAAACTGGTGTTCACTCGCGAGAGCAAGGAAAAAACTATTTCTGTGTGACATTCAAGGTATGAAAGTATACTACCCACACTTTCCCTTGCAAATGAAAATGGGAAACACTCAAGGAAAAGAAAACATTCAGAAAGATAAAACATGTTACATTAAAAAAAAGAAAAAAAGTACCTAATGAAACTGGTAAAGTTAATTTTTAGCTCTAAAGCAAATATTAAAAAAAAAATCTTACCAGACGTATAGTGCTAAAAACAAGCAAACAAAAAGCCACAACAGCAATCTGGAACTGAATGTTCGGATTCATTCACAATTTCTGGAAGGAAGGACAGGTGGTATGGTGGAAAAAAACAAAGATCTCCTGCACATGGAGGATACAGACATAAAACATGTTGAAACAAATTATGGAAAGAGCCTAAATGTCCATCAACTGATGAATGGATAAAGAAGTTGTGGTTTATAAACACAATGGAATACTACTTGGCAATGAGAAAGAATGAAATATGGCCTTTTGTAGCAACATGGGTGGAACTGGAGAGTGTGATGCTAAGTGAAATAAGCCATACAGAGAAAGACAGATACCATATGTTTTCACTCTTATGTGGATCCTGAGAAACTTAACAGAAGACCATGGGGGAGGGGAAGGGGGAAAAAAAGTTACAGAGAGGGAAGGAGCAAACCATAAGAGAATCTTAAAAACTGAAAATAAACTGAGGGTTGATGGAGGGTGGGAGGGAGGGTAAAGTGGGTGATGGGCATTGAGGAGGGCACCTGTTGGGATGAGCACTGAGTGTTGTATGGAAACCAATTTGACAATAAATTTCATATAAATAAAAAACATGTGGAGATACACAGAGGAAATATAGAATGGGAAGTCTGTTCTGAACTTGGTTTAACCTAGTGTGTCCATGATATCCTATTAAAAAAGGAATTATACAAAATATGTAATAAACAAAAATGTCAGCAAATGGTCAATGCTTAGTATACCCTGAATGGTTTATATTTATTATCATATACGTCTCCCTACAATACTTTAAAGGAGGTTATTCATATTGTATGACTGAAATCTAATTTAGAAAAATTAATTTGCCCAGGATTACACAATAGGAAGTGGAGGAGCCCGTGTCTGAGTCCAGGTCTCTCAAAATTCAGTCACGAGGTATCTCTGGCCTCTCTAGTAAGATAAGAAACCAAGGCTGGGACAGAGCTCTTACCTGCCTAACACCCATTTTCCTTTTCTTTGCTAACTTATCTACCATTTGTTTTTTTAATCCACTGATATTTAGATATTCTATTATGTAGCAAATTCAATCTCTAAGTATTATGAAGACCAATAAAACAAATTACCATAAAGGAGACTAATTAAATTCCTCTGATAAATCAACAAATAAATGGATTCTTAAATCAATAAGAGAACAAAAATCCAGCTCCATGTTATTTACAGAGACACAGTTAACAGGAAATTAGAGAAAAAGACTGACAGATAGCTGGGCAAAGACATCCCAATCAAGTATGAATAAAATGAAGGCAAAGTATTCAAAAATATTCAAGCCAAAAACAAAACAAAACAAAACCCAAAACACTAAATGTGAGAACCATGAATATTTCATATAGATAAAAGGCACAATAAAGCAAAGACTTAAAAGATAATGTTATGCACTAATTGATATTATATAAAATATATAATTTAAAATGGGTTAGAAATGCAAGATGAATATATTCGATAGAACTACAAGATATTCAATAAAACTACAAAATCATAAATAAAAATGTTTGGCATGTCCCTTTCAGTCAGCAAATAATTAAGGGGTATGGAAAACACATATAACACAATTAATAGTGCTTCTATATCAAACATAATACATATTCTTTCAAAAGTCCATTAAGTAGTAATAAAAATTGAACATGCACTAGGCGACAGTGCATTTCCCCATAAATTTCATAAGCCAGAAATCATAAAGGCAGTAGTATTCTTGGACCATAAATTTTACCAAAGTGGAAAAGATAGCCACTCTATCCCGAGGAAATAAAAGCTTATACATACAGCATTCCTCTAAATGGATGATGACTCAAACAAGAAATCAAAATTAAAATTTCAAACAACTTACGACAAATTAGGCATTCATAAAAATCATAATGCTACTTGCTAAAATCTATGAGACATGGCTAAGAAAGAACTCATAAGAAAATTTTTTGTGAAACAAACACCACCGAAGAAACCGGAGAGACTGGGCCGGCCCAGAGCGCGTGCGTGCTGCGTGGCAGGCTGCGCAAGCGCGGTGGGATCCCGGGCCTGCATGCGCAGTGCCGTCCTGCAGCTTCCAGGCTGGGCTCCGGAAGGTGCGCGCAGACGTAGTGGTTTCAAATACCGGGCTTCCCTGATGGACGGGGAATATTATCGCAAACCTTAGGCAAAGCTGACTGAGGAGGAGGTATGAGTCCAGCGCAGGAAGACTCAGCTCATCAAAGTGGCCCAACAGCGAAAATAAACTCTGTGCTGGGAGACCCAGTGACCAGTAAACTGACGAACACGAGGAAACAAGTACTGGCCAGAACCCTAACGATGGAGCTGTGCAAAGAGAGCAGATTGAGCTGTGCCGCGCTGCTTCTGCAGAGGGACAGCTGACCATTGAACATAACTCCTAGGCCGCCTTCCACCAGATCCTGGAAATCCCCAAGCCTGTGGGGGCGGTCCCCATCCTCAAGGGTGGCCTTTTCTACCTGGTCCCTGCGCGGGCAGCTGACCCAAGTGCGGCCCGTCTTCCTGTTCTGGCGTGCTGGGAGAAGCAGCTTCAGCGGAGGAAGGGGGCCTGAGAAGCTGTCGCGCCAGCTGCTGGCGGCTCTCCACAACCAAGGCAGGTGATTAGAAGGAAGCATGAGCAACCTGGGATGGTGGAGGCCAGCGGCACACCCTGGCCAGAAACCGCTGCTGGTAGAGGGCGGGTAGAGGCCCCAGGAAGAGCCCAGGGCCCTCTGCCACGTGGAGAAATAACCTGCAGCTTGAGGATGTTCCTTTTCTTTTTTTTTTTTTTTTTTTTTAAATTTTTTTTTTCAACGTTTTTTATTTATTTTTGGGACAGAGAGAGACAGAGCATGAACGGGGGAGGGGCAGAGTGAGAGGGAGACACAGAATCGGAAGCAGGCTCCAGGCTCCGAGCCATCAGCCCAGAGCCCGACGCGGGGCTCGAACTCACGGACCGCGAGATCGTGACCCGGCTGAAGTCGGACGCTTAACCGACTGCGCCACCCAGGCGCCCCGAGGATGTTCCTTTTAAAGGCAAGGTTCACAAGGCGCAGCAGCGTGTTGATTGCTCCTTAAGCCTTCTTTTGGGGCTTGAACTTGCTCTCCCTGACTCAAGTCTCGCAAAAGAGAAACATGTCGTTGAGGGGATTTCTCCCAATAAACTCAGAGTCCATCCAGTCAACTCTTCCCTGAGCTTCAGGTGGACTTTTGGCTGATAGGAAAAGATGCAGATTTGGGAGCAGAAAAGGTTTATTAAAAAATTCTCACCCTGAACAGGTAGGGTACCCTGTTAGGTAGTATCCTCATTTATTAAAACTGACTGGAGGGGGGGGGGGGGATGAAATTAAACAAATGGGAAAAATGGGATATTGAAATTAAGAAGGATAAAAAAGATATTAATTATATATGCAAATGTGTATGAAATATAAAAGTCCCCAGCAAGGCTAAATAAAACCAAAGGAGAGGAACATGGCCCATCATGGGAGAGGAATGGTGTGGATTAGGGATAGAGAGAAAAGAAAAGTGTTCTTTCTAACCAGAAGTGGACTTTGGTCCTTACAGCAGTCAAGAAGACCTTCAAACTTTCATTCCTTCTACTGGCTCCTTTTCCTTGGAAAATGACCTCTGGCTTCAAAAAAAAAAAAAAAAAAAAAAAAAAACAAAAACAAAAACAAAAAAACTTTTCATTTAAAACTAAAGAGACTGTATTATTTATCATACCAAGTATGCAAACTTTTAAGAATGAAAGCGATCCTATAAGCAGGTACACCAGGACAACTGGCAAAAACCTGGGTTTAGGATTATCATGCTTTATGATGTATATTATCATATTGATTCAGTAATTACTGCTTAACACCTAGAACAGGTTTGTAATCTCAAGATAGGTGCAAGAAACTAAAAGGACATCTAAATTTTCTGACACCTTTCTCTAAATGTGTTTTTTACTGTCTTCCACATTGAATTATATTGTTTAGACACACCTGAGGAAAGCAATGTAACTATACTACAAATTATGGTAAATACTGCATGGAAAGTTTATCCAAATGAGGTAGATTTTTTTTCAATTAATTAAAGGTATTACTTGTTGCTAAAATGAGAAAGGGTTCAACCTCAATTTTAATCATTTTTTTGTTTATAGAGACAAGTGCTGAGTATTGTTTATAAAAATATTAATAATAGTTCCACCTATATATAAATTATATGCTAGGCATACATGTATATTATTAACTAGTGAGTCTTGTAATTATTATATGTTAGTTCATTCTCATATATTAACACAATTATTCATTGAAATTACCCATAGATAGTATTTCTCATTCCCATTTTATAATTTTTACCTTTTATTTCTCTATGCATCAGATTCTTCATTTATCAAAAAGAGTTAATGGTAATACTTCTGTTTTGCAAAATGGATTTTAAAAGAGTGATGGAGAGGGGAACTGTTGTGAGAAGTCCTAAAGTAAATCCATTTTAGGAACTAGCACCCAAAGAAGAGAATTGGGAGAATTGATCTAGAACAAAGCTGGCCCTTTAGAAGTCTGTTGGAAACTCCTATCCCACTTGCTCAGGCTGTATTCCAATTTAAAGACACAAGAGATCAACACACCTGAATTCACATCTCATTTTGCCTTAGCTGGCTGCTATTCATTTTACTAGTCTTCACAAAGGACTTGCCACAAGAATAATAGCTTCTTTTATTTCAAAATTTAAATTTTAGAGATACAACTTATGGAGGAGAAAAGTTGTTTTAAGTCACTGAAACACCCAAAGAAAATATATCTGACAATGTTACTGAGAATCTTCAAGTTTGAAGGAAGAAGCTCTTAGCAGTGGATGGAGATAGGGGTAAGGAAGAAATTAAGTTTTCACTTCTGCATCCTTTGGTATTTTTTGAATAATGTGCCATGTGCATAAAAAGGCAAACAATGTAACCATGCACAAATAATCAGTGTGAATATTGTGTGGTACTTCCTGTCAGTCTTTTCTCTATTCATATGATAAAGATCTCTAAACTATAGTCTCATACAAAATAGGTGTCTGATGCTTGACGGTATATTAAATATAAAATATGAAATGAAATGCAAAATAAAACATAAACAACTCATCTCAAGGTGGTGGGAAAGATTTTTAAACTTTATTTTTGTAACATAAACAATGGATACAATGTATGAAGAAACAGATCTAGTATTTTTATGTTTCTTTTCCCCTAGAACTATTACTGCATTATGAAAATGAGCAAAACCCAGGGAAATAAGTTTTTAGTCAGTTTTTCCAGCATCATTTTTTAAATATTTTTTTCTCATTTCCAAACAAACGGTGATGCTTTCTTTGCTCATTTATATACTTTGCTCATCTGTATACTAAGATTGACAACTATTGATCTAGTTAAGGGCTTATTTACACATTTACAGAAGGGATTACATATTCACAGAAAAGATTACACATTTTTGGGAAGGAGTTAAGACAATACAAAGAAACATAAAAGTGCTAGATTGCCTGAAAAAATAGAAGCAAGGGAAAACAGGATAACAGAATGTGCACATAAAATGGTGCCTAGAATGATGTCAAAAATAGACACACTTATTAAAGATAAGCCACATTTTTAGTTCTAATCTGTTCTAGCCATCTAAGCAACAAAGAAGCAGTCAATTACACAATTAGCCACAACCCCCCTGCCCACTTCCACTCAAAAAGGAACAGCTTGTTTAGGGATAGGACTATATTTAAAACTTAACAGAGGGATTCCTGGGTGGCTCAATGGGTTGGGCGTCTGACTCGGCTCAGGTCATGATTTCACAGTCTGTGAGTTCGAGCCCTGCGTCAGGCTCTGTGCTGACAGCTCAGAACCCGGAGCCTGCTTGGGATTTTGTGTCTCCCTCTCTCTCTGCCCCTCTCAGCTCACGCTTTGTCTCTCTCTCTCTCTCAAAAATGAATAAACATTAAAAAATTAAAAAAAACTTAATGCAGAAGAAAAGATAGTTGTAAAAACATAAAAACTTTGTGATGACTAAAACAACAAGCCCTTTGATGCTGCAGTGTTGATCAATACTTTGCCATGTTTTAATCTACAGAGGGATTTCTAGAAGGTGTCCTGTTTTGAAGATACTATATTTTCTCCTTTTGACTATTGGAATTTTTCTCCTCATTTTTCTTCTTTTTCTTTTCCTTTCTTTTCCTCTTTTTTTTTTTTTCACCTTCTGCTCTTTTTCCTCCTCCTTCCTCTTGTTCTTCCACTGGGTGGTTGGCCAAGTATCCTCCCTCTAAATATCAAGGACATTAATCTGTAGATTTTTTTTTCTACTTGTTATCTTTAGGGGTTTTGATACAGACACTGTGCCTTCATTGAAAAACAAAATTACATGTTTTCTTTCTTTCTTTTCTGTGTCCTGGAACTGCTTAATTTGCATTAGGGATATCCATCCTTGAAGATCTGGTTGACTAGACCTTAAGATCATCTAGGTCTCCCATAGATGGAGGGAAGAAGGGTGGTGGTGGTGGTGATGGTGATGCAGGTCTTTGACAGCATCTGTGTTTCTTCCAGATATTTGATGTTTACATTTCTTTCTTTTGTGATAAGTTTTGGTAATTTATATTGTCCTAAGGAATCATCCAGTTTTCAAATTTAATTGCCTACATAGCGTTCAGTTTCCTTCTTATCAATGTACTTATTCCTCACTTAATGTCTTATTTCTTATGTATTTGTGCTCCCCCCCCCTTTTTTCCTTGGTGAGGCTAGCTATTGATTTCTCGTTTTTATTGTTTGTTTCAAATAATCAGCTGTTTTATAACTCGTTAATTTCTGACTCTTTTTATATTTATTCTGTGTAGATTTAATGTGTTTTCTTTCTCTAACTTGTTGAGATTGATGATTCATTGATTTTAATTATTTTTATTTATCAAGTTTTTATTGTTAGGCATTTAACTCAGAACCACTCCCATCTTATACTCTAGGTGCAAGGGGTATGTGGTGTTTTCATTATTTTTATGATCTAAATATACCACAAGTGTTATTTTGACTTTTCAGAGTTAAGCGTCTTTTGAGAGAGGGAAATGTAACAATTATTAGCTGTAAGATCTTCATTTTTCTTTCTTTTTTCTGGGTTGTTATTTTCTTATTTATTTATTTATTGTGCTGTATTCAGTTAATGTTGGCTGTCTGTACTTTGTAAGTTTCAAAATTCTGGCCTTTTTTTTGTGGCCTGATAATATGCTGAATATTTATAAATAGTTCATAGACACTTGTAAGTTTAATTTCTGTTTTCAGCATAAGGAGTTTAATCATTTCAATCAGCTTTCTGTTATTAATTAAGTTACTTTGGTCTTCTTTATGCTTATTATTGTTAAAAACAAACAGGTGCAAAATGGAGTCACTTATGTTAAGACCCATAAAGACTTAATACCTAACCCAGTAGCAGTTTTAGCCATTCCAGGGAATGGAATATTAAACCAGTCTGGAATTTCCTGACCAGCACTAGTGAGGTAATCTGCATGATAAGACCCCCTGTTCTAACCCCTAAGGGAAGGTGATCTTGCCTGAAACAATTTTTCTTTTCTTTTACTAATAACTTCCTTGCCCCACTCTCCTTCCTATGAAGATCTTCCATTTTGTACAACTCCTCGGAGCATCCCTCTGCTTGTTACATGGGATGCTGCTCAATTCATGAATTGGTTAATAAAATAAACTACATATTCAAGTTTACTTGGTTGAATTTTGTTTTTTAACATTATTTCTTTTCAATTTATGAAGTCCTGATATGAGGAAGGTGAACTAAAAGCTCCTACTACCAATGTGTTTTTAATATTTCTTTTTTATTTCTTGTAATTTTTATTTATTTATTATCTTAAAGTCATATTTTTGGTGTGGTGATATTCATGATGTTCTATCTTGGTTGAGGGTTGTTAATTTATCATTATGAAGGTTGTGTGTTGAATTGTGTCCCCCCCAGCCCCCACAAAGGATATGTTGAAGTCCTAACCCTCAGTCCCGCCTAAAGTGACCTTGTTTGGAAATGGGGTCTTTGCAGATGTATTCAAGATAAGATAAGGTTATGAGGATGGAGTCTCAATCACTGTGACTGGTGTCCTTAGAAAAGGGAAATTTAGACACAGCCATGAATAGAGGAAACATTATGTGAATGCCATGTGAAAACAAGGTCAAAGGTGTGGGTGCATGTATGAGCCAAGGAACACCAAGGATTGCTAACCAACCAGCAGAGCGAGGAGTGAGGCATAGAGCCACTTCTCTCTTACAACCTCAGATGCAAACAACCCTTGACCTGAGACTTCTCACCACCAGAATTTTGAGACAAAAATTTCTGATGTTTAAGCCACTGAGCGTGTGGTACTTTCTCATAGTGATCATAGGAGACTAAGACAGGTTACTTGGCTTCATTTATTGTTTTCTTGCTTTGAATTCAAACTTATCTGATATTAAAATGTACTCCTGATTTCTATTGTCACTTGCCTGGTATACCTTTGATAATTCCTTTATTTTTAAACTTTAGTGCCTCTTGAATTTTTAAAACATAATTAGACCATGTTAACCACATGCTCAAAAAACCCTCAATGACTTCCCTTTGCATTAGAGTAAAATCATTCCATTTGAATAGCCTAGTTCCTTACTATGAAGTACAAAGCATTGCTTGGTTCTCCTGTCTCCTCTCTGACCTCATTCTCCTCTGCCTTCCATGACCTCTAGCATGCACGTCCCACTGTGGTATTTGCAGTAAGCTGAACTTTTTATTTCCATAAACCGTTCTGTCGATAACCTTGTTTCTTCCACTCTTTAATTGCTTTATATTTTGATTCTTCATGTCTCAGAGAATTTCTCAAAACCTTTTAAGAGATTTCTTTTCTGATCACTGTATCTGATACAATCTAATAACTCCATTTCCACCAAGACTCTCAAACACATCAGTCATAATCCCAATACCATTCATCACCATATTAATTTTATCTTATTTGTTTATGCACATATTTGTTATCTCTATTCCCCACCAGAATTTAAGTCCCAGGAGTGCAAAACTCTTGTCTGTGTTTTCACCATATCTAGAATGTCAGCCTTGTGTGTAGTTGGCAAACAATATCTATTGAAAGAAGTAAGTAAGAGAATTACAAAGAAAGGAAGAATGGAAGGATGGAAAGGAAATCTACAGGCTCTTTTGTTCTCTTCTTAGCCTTTCATAGAATACTTGCTTGGCACCCCTACTGAGGGTCTCTATTATGCCTTTCAATAATCAATGCCTAGAGTGTTTATTCTAATCTAACCTTTCTCTAACCTTTACTTCTGTTGTTCCAGCTACTTAGTCATCAGCTATAACAAATTGAAAAAAAATTTTTTTCCATTATTTTAAGAAGTAATTTTTATTGGTATGTAATCAATGATCGATCATTCCTTACTCACCCATTCCCCATATGCAATGCGTATATGGTGGATGGTATAGGTTCTCTTCTCCCTCACCCCAGAGACCTTTAATATGTTATTCCCAATATTATCCTCATATGTCACACATGATTTGAGCATTTGAAGAGATCCTAGCTAAGAAATCACTGATATAATCAGAAAGAATCCTTCTCTAACAGGTCATACTGATAGGGATTTCAGAAAAGGGAGCAAAACTAGAAGAAAGAAAAAGGAATGTTCAGATGATTCCACATTCCCTGTAGATTTTATCAGAATTATGTACTTCCTAATAAATTTTAAAAATAATTCTATCTGAATGAACATTAACTAGAAAAGAGCACTGTTTTCACCAATTACAAAAAAAACAGAGGATAATCTCTAGCTCACATCTACTCCACCATACCACCATCTGATGGCAGCATACCCTCACACTATAGATTCTATTTTCTAATATTTCAGATCAATTCATTTATAGGGCGTCTTCTGTTTCCAGACAATGGAATATAAGCATTTCCGTGGCATAGTCTGTTCTCTCAAGGAGCTCACAGTACACTAGAAGAGACAGGCATATGCACAGGTAATTTTAATAGCAGTGTGCAATGAATATATAGAAGGTTAGAGATGGACTCTTAGCCTATTATGGAGATAAAGTAAGATTTTCCCTATGAGATTATGTCTGAATTAAGTTTTAACATGTATGAATTACCTAGGTTAAGACAGGTAGTAAAACACTAAATACCATCATAACGAGGCAAAAAGACTAGTTTGTATAAGGAAGAAAAAAGCTATTACAATCAAAGGAGGGGCTAACAGTTACACATTTCAGGCCAGATGACCCACCAAACATCATATTTATGCCAGACATTCATCTACATTCGAGACAACAAACTGAATGCAACCTTTGTGCTAATAAAGCTTCTCTTCTAGCATATCCCCTGATGATCAATAGGAAATACAATGTCAAGTAATTATATTCAGATTAAAAGACTAATGGAAGAGAAGGTAGACAAAGGGAGATGGCTGTGGGGAGGCAGTGATATTTTAGGTAAAGCCACCAGGGAACACCAAATGCTTACCTGGGCGATAGAATTATATATACTGACAATTATGTTCATGGCTAAAGTACATTAGCAAGCTAACCATGAAAATGTACTTACCAGCACTTGCCCCACAAAGGTCTGTGCTGAAAGCAACATTTCTATACGATTCCGAAATATTCCATGGAAGTGGAGACTTTTCAAATGTTTATTACCGGTGCTTTTTGTCAAGAGTAGTTCCTACACACAAGAGGAAAGAATTGAGAGTGAGCTGAATCTCAGAGAAAGTAATCTGTTTTATGTATGTTGGAGCCTCCTGCTATGATATAAGCTGGAAATCGTTCCACCTTGTCCAACCCAGAGAACGCTGAAGTTGCTTGTTCAGCATCTCATGAAATGAATTTTACTGGGTTTGCATTTGATTCATCTTTTGCACCGCTTTTGAATGATGAATTCTGAAGTCCTCACCATGCCTTCCTCACATACACTCAGTCCTAGACCCTTCAAGCTGACATTATCGTAGTGGTCAGGATTGAGAGTAGCATGCTTCTTCATGCTGTGGGGACGTGTCTTACCCTTTTCTATCAAGATACGCGGACAAAGACAAAAAGATCATAAATTGATTTTTAGTGATTACTTAAGTACCTAATTTTTGTTTTGAGAAAGAAGGAAAGTTTCAGCAATTTTATGTTGCTTTTAGTTCCTTATCTGGTATCACATCCTGCTGATATAATCCTTCCTCATGTTTATAAAATGCCTTAATTATTATATTTAAAATTGATAGTAACCCTATGAGGTAGACAAAGTAAGTGTGATTAAATCCACTATCTATTGATAAGGAAACATAAGCAGGGGATGAAGAGAGGCCGGAGTCTGAACTGGTCCCCATATCTGTTGATAAGCTACCACCAAGAAAGATAGAAGTGAGCTAGGATTGGTCACACCATGCTGACCCTCTGACTTTTGGAAAAACTCATTGTATATGGAGCCAGGATTTTGAAATGGCTTAATTTTTCTACTCATAATTTCTGAGTGGTAGGAAGAGAAGTCTCATTAAATAACTATTTGATAGAATCCATATCTTGATCAATGATTTGCCCTCTAATACATATGACTCATGTGCATTCCTGAGATGTTGTCTGAGAATTGATTTTTTTTTTCAAAAAAGTATTCAATATAACATTAATATGGAACACTCCTTTGAATTTCGTTATGAAATTAGAGCCTTCTGTGGGAAAACAAATTGACCCTAAGATATAATAAAATCATATTTATGAATGTAGTAAGCCTTTTAAAAATGCACATTTAAGGAGAAAACTATGACTCCAAATAACTTTTAAGATAACTTTGACAGTGTGACATTTTTTGCATTAGGCCATTTTCCCAAAGGCTTAGAGAAAAACTCTCAATTAAATATAACAGGTTGCTGAGAAGTCACTCAACTTGTATCAAATTCTCTCCTCAGGATTCAAAACCATAAAAGTATAGTATTTTGGCTGCTTTGGACCCTACTTCTTTACATTTTGTTGTATTTGCTTCCTATTAGAAATTAAAAGACGCCTCTGGACTGAAGGGTAGACATGAATTACATCCAAAAGAAGTGAAATATACAGCAAATATTTAGGACAAATGGGTTCTCATATTTTGTAACCACACAAAAATAAATATAATAGGGGAAGAAGATATATTTCCTGGAGCAGAAGCCTAAGGAGATTTAACGAATCTACCAATTCATTTGTGCATTGGGAGAAAAGAAAAAAGGTGGAAGGCAGATTCACCACACTCATTACTCATTTGTGTACTCTATCAGTCTTGTTAAGAAGTAAGTACACCTGAGAATTCTTTCCATACTTTTTATGCCACTGCTTAAAGTCTTTACAAATAATTAATATTAGTATATGTGCTGCCGAAGCGAGCACGAACAAATAATTAATATTAGAAGGAACTTGTTTAACAACAAAATGTCTGGACTTCAGTATTGGTACATCTTAAATGAAGAAACCTGAATTCCATTTTATGATATTGCCAATGACCTTAGAAAGTTACCAAGTTATTACAAATTATGTTATTTTATGTCAACGTTTACAATGAAGAGAAATTTTTTTAATGTTTATTTATTTTTGAGAGATAGAGAGAGACACAGAATCTGAAGCAGACTCCAGGCTGTGAGCTGTGAGCACAGAGCCCAATGCAGGGCTCTAACCCACAAACTGTGAGATCATGACCTGAGCTGAAGTTGGATGCTCAGTCGGACGACCGAGCCACCGAGGTGCCTCTGCCGTTTAGAGAAATATTCTAAGCAACTCTTCAGTATCAATTACAATGCACAAGTGAAATGTGTTCTATTATGGAAATTACAATATCAGAAAAACAAAGGTTGGGGAAAAAATTGGAAACAAATCACACAGGGCATACATAATAAAGCCCTTTGCCTTTGACCGCTGGTAATAGAACAGCCATTATCTAGCATTGGAGAGTTTTATTTCAAGATCTTAAGCAAAGTCTTATCTGGGTACGATACCATTACTCTCATTATGGTCATTTGCCAGCTGTTGCTCACCCCCACCCACCCTTGCAAAGCTTGTTTGCTTGTGAAAAGTGTCTGCATTTGTGACTGTATGGCATGTGCATGTATGCATGGGTTTCTGTATGAACTCAGTGTATTGGGTTAACATGGTTTATGAAAGGCAGTTTACCGCGTCAGTGCATCTGTATCCTACAATGCACGATTTGTGAAAGTAAGCTTGACTTGATGTTCATTTTTGCCTCACTCATACATAGTACCAAGCGCAACCATCATTTTGAAATTCAAAATAGTGACATAGACATACTGTTTGTGGACATTTTTTCAGAATAGCGACCTCTGTTTCCAGAGCTACCATTCATCGTCAGCCATTCAAAGCATTTGCTTCTCTGAGTGGTGGGAGGAGAGGCGTAGCTCTGTACCTGCAGGTTTTGGAATGGTGACCTGCTGTCCTGTTTTCCACCCCAGTGGAGGATCAGCACCAAATTAGAGCTGGCCCTGCTAGCTCATGAAAGCTGAGTGAAGCTTAAATTGTTTTCTAAACACAATCACTTGCCAGACCTGTCTAGATCTTCTTACAGTGCGATCCCAAATAAGGAAACTGACCAAGATAATTCCTGTTCCCTTGATGTTTTGCCATTTTTTAATGGTCCTCCAGATTAGCCTGAATATGAATAAGATGAGGAGTCCAACGAAGAAGGTCACAAAGGAGGAGAGAATAAATGCTGCTTGGATCTCAATGGAGCAGGCCATTTTCTCAGGTCTTCCCCACTCTACCACTCTGCAGCTTGGTTTGAAAAATCAGCAGACGGAACTGTTGGGCTTCTGTGATGTCACGATCACATGGTAATGATTCCAGAAGTTAGAGTTTAGTGTATTACTGAGTCCTAATGCCGGGGGTAATAACAATGAGTGATCCCAGGAATAAGGGTCAGCTAACCACCACAGTGCTGACTCAGAGGATGCAAATGAATGAACAGAAGGAGAAGACCAGGGTCCACAACATGGGTCTTCAGAAGACCAGAATTCTAGGTCTGATTCTGTTACGGACTTTCTCTGTGACCTAGAGGAAATTATAGCCTTCATGGCTATGGTCAATGGGCTATATATTTGGTTTGTTGCAGACACCTTCAGAATAACTTAGAGTGAAATGGCATCCAGCAATCTGTGTGTCAGTGAATTGATTCTTCACTGGAGCAGATGCCACATTCTCAGTGATCTTGGACAGACAGATGAGAGAATACTTCAAGACTTGTGTTTAGCTCGTCAATAAGAAAGGCACGATAGTGCAGGTATTGTAGAAGGTGATTTTACCAGTACAAGCATTGGTCAGTTGTTAAATATTTGAGCCCAGGAATGTTCCCCTTATCTCTTCTTTAGGGAACCCTCCCCTTTCTTGCTTTTATCCCTGCCCTGTCAGCAAACACTTTGGTCCAGCAGAGGTAAAGTTCAGAATGAGAACTATTTCCTTTATTTTTTATGATGTTTTCAAAGGTGTAGGAAATGTCATGCCTTTCAGTGCACACAAGTGACAGGCAAAATGTCAGCCTGATGGGGGGCCTAGTCCCCCCCACCTCCAGTTATTGTGAAGATGGCATGACACAAGGTGATGAGACCCAGGAGAAATGTTATTGTCCTTTGGAGCTCACCACGCTTCTGCTCTGTGTGGAAGACTATTTCTAGAAGAGAATTACAACATTTCCTAGAACTGCTGCCACAGTTCTAGTTCCTTATTCTAGGCTGAGCTATTATTTTCACAAAATCTAGTCATGAATCCAGCATTAGGGAAATATTAGGAAGGACTCTGGTCTAAGAGTTAGGAGCCCTGAATTCAGTTGCTGTGTGATGCCTAACAAGTCACTTTACTTTTCACAGTCTTATGTTGAAAGTAACATAATAACATACTTGATGGAGTTACTATGGGGATTCATCAAGGTCGTATTATCGTATTTTGAAAGGCATAAAACACAAAACAAGCAAGGATAACCATTAACTATTTCAGTTTCTTTTCTGAATGGCACTAATTATAAAGAAAAGAGGAAGGAAGGAAGGGAAGAAGGAGAGGAAGGAAGGAAGGAAAAATTATGTGTTTATATCACATGCACACACGGGTGCAGGTGCCTGTAGGTATTTGGAAAATAAGATCACAGTTTCCAAGTTAGAGCTCATTTACTTAGTCTGATTCATCTTAAGTAGTGGTTAAGCTATCATCATCAATGAAATTTTCTTAACTTTCTCTATTTAATGTTGTCAAAGTATTACCAGTTCTTTCCAAGATGCTATCTAGACATCTTTTCCCTTTTCCCAGAAATTGTCCTGTGAGAATAAAAAGATTCAATATCAATGAAACAGCCAGCTAGTTTGGCCCTCTAATTTTATGTTATGGTGATGGTAATATTAGTTTCCACAGCGGAGTCAAGAAATATGAAGATGGTTTCAAAGTCAGTCTGTCCAAATTTATCTTGAACTTGGGGTGTCTGGGTCATCTGGTTTCCCTGGGACTATCCCAGCTTCAGTATTGAGATTCTAACACCCTGAGAGCACCCTTGGTCCTGGGTAGATTGGGAGAGTTGGTCCCCCCGCACCCTACACTTGCACTTTCTCATCTGCGGAGTGCTCTGTCCACACGGCCTCATCTTGGCTACAAGAATGTGCAGAGCCTTTTCTTTCTCCAGGTCTTTCCAACACACTGCTCCCTCTGCGTAAAATACACACCCATGTCTCCAGCAGCTGCTCTTTACAGGTCTCCATGTAAATGTCTCATCACACTCTCCTGACCATCCTACAGAAAGGAGGGCCAGTCAGTATTCTTTATGGCCCTTTCCCTCATAGCGCTTCTTACAATTACAGTATTTTCCTGTCGCCTGGTTTATTTTCTGTCTTCCCTCCTAAGAGTAAACTCCACAATCTTAGGAATCATACTTGTTTTATTCATTACTGAGTAGATTGTGTCAAGTAATGCACATGCCACATGCCTGGCAAGTCACTTGATCTTAATAAACATCTGGTGATTGAATGAGTAAAATCCTAGATCCTTAAAAATATTTAAGTGGAGGAAATGCTGACTCTACATGGACCTTAACCCAAGTTATTTCTCTACTGCATATTTCCCACCTCTCATTACAAACTAGTTTCATGAAGGCAGCGTGCCACCTGCAGTGCATTTATGTATGCACGGTACACGGTGTGCGGGGGGTGTGGACGTGCGCCCTGAGTGTGTGTGTGTGTGTGTGTGTATGTTTGTGCTCATGGTGACGTGTGTGCTTGTGTGAGCAGTGTATGTGTGTCGAGTGGTATAGTATGTGTATGTGTAGCGGGAAGGGCATATGATTTAGATCAAGTGGCATTCAGAGCATTAATATCTTTGTAACAGGTTCAAATTTGATAACTTTCCTGAGTTACCGAGTTATTGTGGTAGAAGTGTGCGATGAAGGAAAAGCTGCCATTTGTAGCTTGGTAGCAATTAAGCGTTCAGAACTAGAGACACGGACAACTTTGAAACCACTTTACCTTTTATAACAGCTGAGAAAGGAGTCTCCTTGCACTTGATAGTTTAACGAAAAAAATAACTGCTATGTTGGCTATCTCTGTCAGCCAGAATGTTTGTCGTGTGTGTGTGTGTGTGTGTGTGTGTGTGTGTGTGTGTGTGTTGAGTGTGTACTATGTGCTGAGCACAGTCAAAGCACAATGGTCAACAAAACAAACCTAGTTCATCCCCTCAAAGCGTTTACAATTAACTTGAGGAACATGTTTATAATTAGCAACTGGAAAAAGTGGGGGACAAAAACAAGGGGTGGAAGGAAGATCCTAATCTAGGTGAGAGGCCAGGAGCTGCCGTGAGCACGTTGTGTGTGAAACTGAGGTCTGAAGCGTGACATGCATGCTACTTCAGCCCGATCCCCTGGGGGGCAGGAGAGGCTGGCAGCAAGCACTGGCCCTCCCGTCAGTGCTCACAGCACCATCGTGGGCCAGGGTGGGAAGGAGGACGGCATCCTGAAGGCGGTGGTTGGATGGAGAGTAATGACCCCAGAGAAGGTCAGCTGCCTTTGAAAGGAACCAGATCATGCAAGGCCTTGTCTTGTGTTCCAGTTTAGGATTAGAAAACACAAACAGACAAACAAACACCCCCAAAACAAGAGGAAATATTTGAAGGGTTTCAGAGAAGGAAGGTAAGTGACTGAATCCCAGTTATCAGGGGGTCACCCTGGCTTACAGAGAACACTCTGCTGCAGGCGAGATGTGTTGGCTGCTGGAGACAAGCTGGCGGGCGTCCGTCCGGTCCAGGAGGTAACATGTGCTCACGTGCCTGTGGGAGACGAGAGCGAGGACCTTCCAAAGCTACCTTGCATTTCCAGCTGTTACTTCTGGGTTGTTCTTGGGACCATTCATGCTGTGCCTTTGAAACTCCGTGTAAGAAATGAAGACTACATGACTGAAGAATTTTTTTTTTCCCATTCAGATCAATTTTATAACGTAGCAGTGATTTGATTAGGAAAACAGCTTCACTTTGTATACTTCTCTGTAATTTACCTCTGGGCACTCAAATATTCTGGAAAAATTGTAAATTTATAATGGGATTGAATAAAAACATTAAACATTAAAAAATTTACCATTCAAGAAATGTGCCAGATTTGACAAACGTCAGTAAGAACTTCATTTTTTAAGTAAGTAGCAGGACTCATGAGTGTGTGTGTGTGTGTGTGTGTGTGTGTGTGTGTGTGTGTGTGTAATGCTTGTCAAAGTAATAATCATATTATAATGTTATCTTTTAAGGGCCTAAATCCACCCATCGCAGTGAATTGTATACCTTCTGTCTCTACAAGCAGAGATTCATTTCCTACCCCAATGAACATCCTCCCTGCCTGTCAAACATAGTGGTTAAGAAGTACTAGGCTCAGGTGGTGCCTCAATGGCAGAACATAGTCTCAAGTCAGGGATGAAGATGGTTTCAGTTCCACAGAACACTCACATGCTAGTGAAAATATATCAGGTTTCTGGGGTAAACATCTTCTTGTCCATTTAATGTATCTATAGCTTGGGGAATGTTACTTACACATTATAGCCTCAGTCTCTCAAGGTGTTTACATGAAGCTTTTTAGTCACTGATTCTTTACCTTTCACCTTCTTAAGTTTTCATTTTTACTTTTGGTTTAACTCTCCTCAAGTGTCATGCAATAGGAGGGATAGTCAATGAACTACTTTTAGAAAAGGCTTATTTTTAAGGGAATATGATTCAGATCCATGACTCGTGTTTTAAAAAATTCACTGTTCTTTTTAACTCACTCTGTTGTCCCCTATTTATTCTAAGTGGACAGACCACAGCAAGACGTTCCACTGTGGTAGGCACTTTTACTCAGTCTAATATCTACATTATTTTGGTGAGTCTGTGGGTTTGTATTTAGAAACTATCAGCTCTGGAGAGGCTGATATTATAAACAATGTAATCGTAGTGAAAATCCATACAGAAACCTTGAGTTATGTTTTTCTCTTTTCATCAGATTTGTTGGTTACTACTGAAAGCCTAAGCCTTTGGACAAACTTCTTATGCTTCCCCATCTTAATTTTCTCATTAGTGTAACAAGGGGGCTACTACTGGTATTTGAGATTGTTACCAGCTTCAAAACATGAATTTTTGATTCTATAATCCTAGATTATGACTCGACTAGATTGTAAACTCTTTTCCACATACCAAGTGTCTAACTGCATCCTCTAGATGGAGTCTTTAAAAAAAATGAACAAAAAGGAAGAATTTCTGAGTGGCTTTTTACTGAGGGGGTGTCCTCTCTGATAAATTAACTTGGAACTCACTCAATTTGATTTCTTCTCGGGTCTCACAGAATTATTTTTCTCCGTAGAGGGAATATGGTTATGTTGGTCACAGTCTCTGATTCCATCTTTGCACCCCGAGCCTCTTTCCCCGTGTGATCTGACTAGAAATATGCTAACCGGTTTGCCAGAGACACCCGCTCTTCTTCTCCCTGTCCAACCTCCCATTCCTTTTCTCACTAATTTGCTTTCTGTGGTACTGCAGTTATGCCTCATTCTGGGTGTTTGCAAACTGCATACGTGAGCCCATATGTATATCAAATATATTAGAGGATTTCTAAGTGCAAAGTGGAGAATTTCCTCAATCTTTTTAATTTTCTCATTTGTGGTTCCTAATTACTGCACAAAATGTTTGGAGGGTGGTCTTCAATCCTGGTACAAGTATTAACAACCAAAATTTAAGACGTGAGCCTTCTCCATTTGGCCAGTAGATGGAAGTATTTCACAGGGAATTAGCAGGCAGCCAGGTTTTGTTTGTTTTTGGTTTTTTGTTTTTTGTTTTTGTTTTTGTTTTTGTTTTTAAGAAGAACGGAGGACCCTTCTGGAAGAGAAATAAAAAGGAGAAAACAAAAACAGAAACTTGAGAACGAAGAGAGGAACACCCAATCATATAAAATACAGGGCTTCCAAACAGTCTCACCAAAAACCCATTTTCTGTTCAGGCTCTTTCTTACTCTGCCCCTTTGGAAAGAATAGAAGGGATAAATTAAACTGTTGGTAACTCTGGAGTTTTTGTATTTTTTAAAATATAATCTCTATGGATCCTCGAGAATACTAAAAAAATCTTTCCGTGAGAATGAATAATGCAGTCTCTCCAGCAATCAGGCCAGCTGAACATGAAGCTGGCGATTTCATCAGGATGCTTAATGCCCACCAGGCAAAGTGGTGTGAGAGAAACACAAGCGGAGGCTCACCGTTGGCAGCTCGAACCAGCAATTCTGGCCAGGGATTCAATGCAGAGGTCACTAGGTCATCCCTTTGCCCATCTTCTCTATTGCTCCCATTTGGAATTATTAGTCTAACATTGAAAAGATTAAGGAGAGTCATCAAGCATTGTCCCGGCAGCTGGTTGCCAGGTGAGTGTGTTTCCAAAATGATAATTTCCAAGAAATGTGTGTTTCTTTGAGTCTCTGGGCAGTCTTACCCAACTTGAAGATTAGGTTGAAAAACGGAGTTGTCACCAAGGGCACAGGAGATGAAAGCTGTCTCTTCTGAATCGGCTCCCATTGAATTGACACATTCGCCCAGACACTCATCTCCAAACCCCACTGTCTCCTTGCAAGCTTTGGCAGGAGACGAAAGAACAGACTGACCTCCTGCTCCATCTTTGGTTTGAGGAGAGCCCAGCACTTTTCCAGTTATTCTCAGGAGAGAAACTAAAACTCTATAGATACAAAACTACTTTGTAAAGACAAATTTATTTTAATCTACATGTTTTAAGGAAAATCCCAACGAATGGTACAAGGTACATACACGAGGCAAATGAAGTCCTCTGAAACTGGTTACCATCTTCTAGGACACAACTTTGCATATTCACTAGCTCTATTATTTCTCCCCTGAAAGAATAATGTTGCTCTCTTTATTGGTATTTCTGACTTTCTTCATCAGTATTGTGATTTTAATTGCATTTATCTAAAAACTGCCTCCATAAGCAATGCCCTTGATATAGAGAGTGAAAGTAACTGTTGCATTAATACATTTACTTTCTTTTCTCAAGGTGTCCTTGAAGTAAAGGCCCTTTGGAATATAATATGCAAAAACTATGTAGATGAGCACTGAGGCACAAGAATTACTGAACATTAAATCAGTTTATCCCTAAGTCCTCCTCATTTATTTTTAAAAACGAGGAAACTAAGACCAGGGCAGAGGAATTTATTCTTTAGTTTATGAAAATAGAGCTGCCTTAACCCATGCAAAGACATAGGATTTTGGAGAAAAATGATAAGCCTATGATGTTGAGTAGTCATCAAAGACTGGTGGTGAGCTTGTTTGGTAAAATCTTTGGAGCTCTTGAATATTTAAAAATATCTTTTAATCTCACTTCTAACAGGCACTGAACTGATGGTGTGAAAACTAAAAGTGCTATAAAAGAGATAAGGATCAAATCCTTTCTGGCCAAGAGAGATAGTGAAAGGAGCAAGCGTAGCAATTTGGCTGCAAGAATTTATTTGCTAGTTGAGAAAGTCAAACTCCATGGAATAGCCATCGTTGAGAGAGTAAGAGCACTCCTCTCTACGTTTACACTTGCCTGTAATCAGTGGTGTCAAGGGCCAGGTCCTTGCCTTGCAAGTGTCAGTGCAGTTATTCACCAAAGATTGCTCCTTGGAAATCTTGCCACTAGGGAGCAACATTAACTAACTTTTACCCTGAAGAGTGTTTTTGTTTTTGTTTTTGTTTTTGTTTTTGTTTTAAAGGGAAAGTTAGGCTTCTTAGCCCTGGGATACATCCAAATAAACCCTTGGAAAATTACACCTGTGCAGTTCCTGCTCACAGTAAGAGGAAGGAGGGAGTCCTGGATAACATCAAGATCAAGGAGAGCCTGTGGCTGTCCTTTGTTTGCAAATACCTTGGGTCACCTCAGTGAAGTTGGAGGGAGTGAAGTTAGGACTGTGCACATAAATCTTAATGGTTTGGGAAAGGTTACTCAGGATGCCTTTACTCCCTGGATTTTGTATGTCAGGAAAACTGTAACTTGTGTTTGCAAAAGTTAATCCTTGCCCTGAAGCATCATCCGTGGATTAGTCAGCTTGGGAAAAGAACAAAAATAATAAATGGTATTACTTCTCCACTCAAAATATCTTCTTTAGCATGAGCTTTTTTGTAGCAAAGACCACCTTACAAGAATGATCTCAATCAGAGGCAGAGTTCACCACAGAAATCAAGAAATTGGCAAGAGAATCTTAAAAATGTTTCCCACTTAATTTTATGACGCAGAACAAAGCACAGAAAGATAGGAACAATTGAACTCATTTCTTCCAGAAAGGCAGTGGTTCTGTAGGAAAGATGGACCCTCTTACTTGGCTTTTTGGGTTCCTCCTGATCCCCTCTGTAGCAGAAAAATTAGCTTCTGGGAGCCCTTTTGATTTCTAGACTCTTCTTTCTGACCCTGTCACACACTGGTTGTCAGTCTCCCTCATCCTACTATTCCATATGTGTCTTACTTCTGGAACAAGGCAACAGTAGGTAGTGGAGGTGTGCAGAGTTTAGTACCCTAGCCTGGCCAGGCAACACCAGATCATCAGATCATCACATCACTAGCCTTTCTATTGGGTATGGTGTTGGGGATAAGCCTGCTCTGCTTCCCTATTTGCTGAGAGTTCCTAGTTTGAAAAACATGCATTTCTACCTAATGGTCAGTCTATCACTAGCCTTCTAATTTTTTTTTTTTTTTTTTTTTTTTACATTTATTCATTTTTGAGAGAGACAGAGCATGAGCAGGGAAGGGGCAGAGACAGGGAGACACAGAATCCGAGGCAGGCTCCAGGCTCTGAGCCATCAGCACAGAACCCAACACGGAGCTCAAACTCACAAACTGCAAGATCATGACCTGAGCTGAAGTCAGTCGCTCAACCAACTGAGCCACCCAGGAGCCCCTATCACTAGCCTTCTAATAGAAATCACCCGCTTCTAGAATCATTAAACCGACAGCACGTAATAGCTGGACTTCTTAGCTGTAATACTGCCTGGCTGAATCAAGTAGCTGGAATTAAAACAACCGAAACACACTACTACACATTATTTAGAAACATTATTCACAAGGGAATCATGGCCTCTGTAGATGGTGTCTCCTCCCCTGGAGAATCAAGAGGTCTTTTGTGGCCAGGGGCAAGTGCCCTGGACCCTCAAGGTATGGCTTTGAGTCTTGATTTTGATACTTACTGCATCTGGGGGAAAAAAAAAACAAAACAGAAACAGAAACACCCACCAGTCTCCTGGGAGATAATATATCTACCCTGTCTGCCTCATAGATTGCATGAAGGTGAAGATTGCTATGAAGAAAGCAGTTTGTAAATTAAAGTATTAAGCCTCCAGTGGGATAGCACTTTGAACACTCAATAATAATAGCTGTCATTTACTGAGCATACGGTTCCCTATTAAACATTTTGTGTAGATTGTCTTACGAAATCATCACAACTGCAGAGATTAAAAATTTGAGGTCCAGAGAAATTCAGCAATTTGTCCAAGTTTTCTGAGCTAACAAGTGGTGATTTTGATTCAAAGCCCAGTCTGCAGTCTAGTAGACTCCAGAATCTGTGTTCTCACTGATGGGGTTCAGGGCATGCTGTTTCAAAATATTAAATACTGTTAGGAATTTTTTTTTAAATGACAGAAGCAAGAAGGTCACTCTGACCTCCCATGCCCCTTGCCCTTCTCTCCCCTGCAACAGGTCATAAAACTCCTATGTGAAAGCTATCTTCCCATATCTGGAGGAAAGAAGATATTCTTATCACCAGAGACAGGGAATTCACCATGTAGTTCACTGTTTATTACCTCTAGCCCAAACTCCTTCATCTTGTCAATTCTCCACACATGTATTTTTCATTGTTCAAAAGGTATAAAAGATTCCTGTTCTGTCTGGTCACTTCTTTGGGCCTTCATTCTCTTGTGAGGGCTCCCCTGTACATGTAAAAAATTCAATTTTTATTGTGTATGCTTTTCTCTTGTTCATCTGTGTTTATCAGTTTAATTGTCATACCCAGCCAGAGACCCCAGGAGTGTGGAAAATTCTTTTCCTCATCTACATCACCGTTAAGCAACACTGCTCTGCAGACTGGTTTGTTGCAAGCTGCCACCTTTCTGTTGGGCAGTGAAATCTTCAGCATCTGAGGCTCTTCCCTGCAGAAAGGTTAAACCTCCTTCCTCCTTCAGGCCCTCAAGGTTCCTTACAAAGGGGACTTGATGCTAATGAAGGATCTTTTATGGCCTTGTGTAACTACCCCATCACCTCCAACACTCTAATTTGGAAATTACATTGTATCTAAGGGAAGACCTTCAGACTAAGGAGGAAAGAATGGAGCTGGGAATGGAGAGAAGAGAAGACAGGGCACACTGGAGAGACGAGGCCAGTCACCACACCTAATTAGCATTTTGCAGCCAACACAGAGGAAAGTTCTCCTAAGAAGTCGGATTAGGAGGTTGTGGTGTTTGAAGATGCTGCCGTCCTCTAGAAGACAGGAAGGAGTGGAGTGTGGAAGGTGGGCACAGGTCATCTGGAAGGTCTCAACTCCAGAGAATGTGAGCAGAACAGGGAAATAGCCCCATAGCTCCAAGATGCATCAGGAAGGAGTTAGAACCTATAATACATCATTTGCCATCCAGTGTTTGGTGTCGGTGGCTGGAATAAGATTAACCCTTCCATACATATGTTTTTAACGTGCAAGTTCCTTGATTGGTTGGCAGTAAGGATTAACCTCTTCTATATTGATTTTATCTTGATAAATCAAAAAAAATCAGCTGAAATTTGTATATCTTCTTTTGCTTCCTCCATAGCATCTGGTAAAATCTGTCCGTATTTTAAAACATGAGTTTAGTGGAGGAGATAGTTGTACAGGGGAGGAAAGCATACAAAAAACCAGTGAGAGACTCTGAAAAAATTGATGGGGGACCTGAATAGAAAATGATCATCAGGGGCGCCTGGGTGACTCATTTCAGTTAAGCATCTGACTCTTGGTTTTGGCTCAGGTCATGATCTCATGGTTTTTGAGATCAACCCCCTCCTCGGGGTCTGTGCTTACAATGTGCCACCTGCTTAGGATTCTCTCTCTCTCTGCTCCTCCCCTGAATACTCTCTCTCTCTTTCAAAATAAATAAATATTTAAAAATATAAGAAAAAAGAAAATGATCATCAAAGTCCATGTCAGAGAATATGGCAGTGTGATATTCAATAATGCTGGTACAGTCAGAGAAGAATGGACGGATGTATATTTAAGAGGTAAAATTGGGAGGACTTGGTTACCACATGGGAACAGTGGTAAAGCCTGCATAGTATTTATCAGGTAAATAAAGTGGAAGTTTATTTACTAGACTTGAAGAGTTACAGTTTCTGAATTTTATTATAATCATTGAAAACAACCTTTAAAATATTCCTTTAACCAAAGCAAATTTATACCAGAAAAATATTAAAGAGTAAACTCAAATCAAAGTAATTAACTTGTTCAAATCCCCAAGTATATGAGTAGCAATGGACAGATCCCAGCTTGGTGTCACCTGTAAGCAGTCTAGGTTTCTGGCTCACTGGACCACAAGGTAGACACTTTCACAGTCTTCAGCATGACAAAGCCAGACTATGTTTTGACATGCCTGTCTAATAGTTCTGAGGTGAACTGGTATTTCCTGCAGAAGGAAGGAAGAACATGACGATTAGAGTGTTCATCTGAACTTTATTGCAAGGGACCATGGGACTTGATGCCTCCAGTATACATTAAAGATGAAATTTACCCCCTTTCATTCATGATGTTAAATGACATGCTTCTCATTCTGTTTTCATTGGTGAGAAGACTTGATAGATCACGGTGTATTTTAATCTCTTATAATATAGAGAAAAGCATCCCCTTTGGGATAATGTGGGAAAGCGAAGGTTTGTTTGTGTAAGATCTAAGAACATGGGTCCCAAGAACATGGATTTTAGACTTTCCTTTCTTGTCCCATTAACAATCTGAGCCAGCTTCGTTTGCAGAGCTCATGTCACACAGCCAAGTGGGCAAGTCAGAGCAACTGTTTTATGCTGGAAATGGGGTGAAGAGAAGCAAAATATCTATCTACACTAATTGGAAGGGGAATAAGCTAGGCATAAGATAGTAAAAATAGACTATAAAGTGTCTTACTGGGAATCAAAACCCATAAGAAAACAGAAATAGAGTAGATTCTTGGCATTCAAGGAGAACATTTTAAATTTCAATTATTTAGGAACATGTAGTAGTAATTAGTAACTTAACAGCGCTCGTAAATTTGAACTTAATGTTCTAGAATGGGCTAAGATGGCGAGTCTCTTAGTGGATGAACTTAGCGGGCTTCCCAGTATCTAAATCTTGACTAACTCATTTCTCTACATAGCAGCATCTATTTACTACTGCCTGTGATTGAATTAAAAACAAACAAACAAACAAACAAACAAACTTAAACTAAACTGAAACCCCACATTCATATATTTTGAAAAATGACCTTGAAAGAAAGTCAACAACTAGGGTTGGGATGAGAGTTAAGTGACTCCACAGTTTATGTTTCTCAGCCGGAAAATAATATTAAGGAGTTAAATGGTGAGTTCAACTCAGAACTGTGATGTACTCTTCGGAGAAACAAGAGTAAGCAAATCTGTGAAACTACTTCAGCAATTGCTTCCACCAGAATTTATTTTAATAGCTATATAAAATACTTTAGTACTGAATTTATGGAATCATTAATTGTCTAAGGGGGTCACTTAAAATTTTAAGTTATACTTTATGACATTTTATGGAGGAAATGCTATGTAATAGCAGTATTTTCAAACTTGTGAATTTGAGATGGCTTTGGGGCATTTCCCTCAGGAATGCATATTTCCTAAAGCGTTAATGATATGGTACAGATAAGAACGGAATAATTTAGAGAAGAGACAATGCAAAGTGGCTAAAAAAGGATTCACTTTTTTCCAGTCAGATATGGATTTAGAGATAAGGCAGCCTGATTTTGAGTCATAACTGGCTGATAAGGGAAATGCCAATGAGAGAGAGGTGTGGCAATGATGGTGGAGGTTAGAAATCCCTAAAACTTCGAGTCAAGAACTTGATGGGAACAAATTCCGTGAACTATGAATGAGGAGTGGGGGGACCTAGAACTTCCGGTCCCTGTCTGCTCTGAACTCCCTCTCTGACTTTGGGGGAAGTCATTTATCCTCTCTCATCCTTACTTTCTTCTTTGAACCTTAATTTCTTCATCCATAAAATGATTGCTGGGGCCTGGGTGATGTCGGAGGTACAGTTCAGTGATTTTATGGCTTGTGGGTAATCATACTATACAGTTTTGCATCCTATTTTCTCCTTCTATTGTACATTAGACATTAAATATTTTCACGTCCCTAAAATTACTTTAAAACATTGTTTCAATGGCTGTGTAATACATATTATATTATCTTAATTATTTCGTCATTCTCTGTTTAGGTTTTCAATGTTTTTATTATAAAAGTGCTGCAGTAAGTGTCTTTGTAAATATTTCTTCCCTCTCTAGTGATTTTCTTAGATTGAGTCCTAAAAGTGAAATGACTATGTCAAAGAATATGAGCATTTTTAAGTGCTGGATATTAATCGTCAAATCTCTTCTTGGACAGCTTGTATTGTTTCACTCCTACTAGATTTCCTGGGTCTTCTCTCTTTCACCCACACTGTCATGTTGAACATGTTTCAAATATTTAGTGTTTTTTTTTTTATTTTAATTTTTATTTCTTCTTTCATTTAAAAAAAATTAACGTTTATTTATTATTGAGAAACAGAGACAGAACATGAGCAGGGGAGGGGCAGAGAGAGGGAGACACAGAATCTGAAGCAGGCTCCAGGCTCCAAGCTGTCAGCACAGAGCCTGATGTGGGGCTCGAACTCATGAACTGTGAGATCATGACCTGAGCTGAAGTCGGATGCTCAACCGACTGAGCCACCTGGGCGCCCCTTCTTCTTTCATTTTTAAATTGAGTATTTGTACATGTGCACTCATAAGTCATAATGCTTCGGGTAGGGCAGAAAAAAGGTTTTCTCCACCCTCTTTGTGTCCCTAGCTGGGTATGGAAATGACACTGGTGGAGACAGATGAACAGGAGAAAACCATACAAATTTTATTGAATTTTTACATGTGCATGGAACTTTCACAATACAAAAAATGAAGACCCAAAGAAGTGACCAGAACAGGAAGCTTTATAAACAATAAACATGTGAAGAATTGACAAGACAAAGGGTTTTGTGCTATAGGTAGTAAATGGTGAAGAAGTAACTGGAAGATAAAGGTTAGTTTAACTAAGGTTTATTTGCAGACTCCTCTGGTGCCCTCTCTGGGCCGATAAGAGTTTATCTCCAGTGAAAGAAGAATTTATATCCTGCCTTTAACTAGAAAAGGGGAGCTTTTTCTGCATTTACTGTTTCTTAATTGCCTTCAGCTTAAAATTTTTGTGTCAAAGAAGCATGTGTTGGGGTGACATACTCCAGTTTCCTCCATTCACTAGGAAATTATCTGTGGCTATCCATTGACATTTTTTTCCCCATTGGAAAGGCAGTCCTTTCTTTGCTTCAGTGTTAAGAATATCTTTTATATTAAAGACAGTATTAACCTTTCCACTCTTTCCTTTGTAACTCATAGATGTCCTGGCCTCACCTACCAGCAATTGCAAATTTCTGCCATTCTATAAATCTTAATGTTCAGAGCTTCACCCTTCTTGATGAAGCACTTCTGGGGCTTCTCTTGCCACATTATTTTTTAGGGACTTGGATGGTGAAGAGGAGGAACTAACATAAAGATCAGACATTTGTATGTTTCCATGGTGGTTACTCCTTATGTCTCAGAGTACTTGACAAAGAGCCCACTGCTGTTCCCCACATTCTCTAACCAACACGGAGGTTCTTCTCTCTCGTTGGCAAGCAGGTAGGTTTCTCTATGTTTTTTAACCAGCTCTTCAGAAAAGGTTTCCCATACTAGATAGTAGTTGAGTTTGTCAATTATATCACAGGCCGGGCCTTTCCTCCTCAGACAGCATCGGTGATCCAAGAGTGGAGGTATTTCTATGGCAGGCAGTGAGTAGGCCAGCTTCACACTTTTCTTGGAACCAGTTTTCTCACTGATCTTTAGGCTCTGGCACTTTCTTTCCCACATACTCCTTAATGCTCTGCTTTCTGTCCAGTTTACCAGTCATTTGAATGTCATCAAGCTTCCTGTTCTCCCTTTCAGACCAATTCCCAGATCCTTCCAAGTAAGAGACTGATTTGAACATCTATTCCCTCTCCTAAGCATTCCGTGGCAGTTGGGCAGCCTGCCAGCAGGTAGGGGCTAGAGGGCTCCAGGGGAATAGTATGACCCAAGGTTATGAGGATCATAGCATCTGCCTGACTCCTACACAAATACTGCTACATATTGTTTAAATACTTCTCCAACATTTGTTTCTGATGTTTTCCCATGTATAGAAATTTATATTTTTATGTAATCAAATTTAGGGTTTTTTAAAATGATTTTTTCCACTTTTATTTAACATCAAAAGTACCCTAATAGTCTGAACTCTAACGTTCACCTGGAAAAGACTTCCTATGAAGAGTTTAAAAGGGGAAAACTAATAATTTGCCCTATCCCGTTATTACAACGTTTATAAAATTACAGTGATTAAAAATAGATTGGCAAAACAGGCATATGTATACATCCAAGTGACAGAGTGGAAAATCATGAAATAGAACTTAGGTAAATATATAATATATAATAGAAAAAACACTGCATGTTAGGGAACAGGAAGCCTGTTATTCCATGAATAGTATCTGAAAAATTGGCTATTTAGGTAAAATATGAAGGTAGAACTTCATATAACTATGAGGTACATGTATAGCTATTTAACCCAATTTCAGATAGGCAGTTTTACTTGAAGTGTTAGATACTATTCTAGGTACTGAGGATATACCTGTGAAATAGACAAGGACTCTCCCTTATTTTAGCAAGAGGAACATGCACTAAATGAATGGAATGACAAATTAATAAAACATCTCACAATGCAAGTTCTATGAAGGAAATGAGCAAGATGAGGAGTTAGAGAAGAAATGGGGAGGAGGGAGGGTGACTTCTGATGTGGCAGTCATAGGAAGCTCTACTAAGAAGGTGGAATGTGAGTAGAGGCTTCCAGAATGGGAATGAGAGAGGGTAGATGACAGCAATAAGGAGAGTGGCACCTCTGGGATATCCTGATGGCCAAAGCATGCGAGGAGCTGGGCTATCGCAAGAGGAAGGAGCAACGGTGCGAGTGAGGAGAACACTCATACTGCTTCCTGGCCCTGCAGGGTGTGGGAATGAAAGAGGGAGACAAGAGGCCTCCAAAGAGAAAATGGAGTTCTTTGCAGAGAGTCAGTTTTCCGTAAAGGCAAAGTCATGAAGAGTCGGAGGATTTACTGTTCCTAAATGAGGGGATTGAAGTTGCAGAGTAGAGGATTTGCAGGGGCAGGAAGGTATGGGGAATGGATGTGGAGGTAGCAGTAAAATGACAAGAGTATGGTAGAGGTGGTCCTTAAGTAAGCAGGGATTACCTGGGATTAATCGTGGGATTACCTCTGAGGATCCCCGGGAGGAAGAGGAACAACTAGTTCCAGCATACTTCCAATAAATTAACTAAATGATATGGAGAGACTCTTCTCTGCAGCTGCAGATGATATTTATCTTATAGTCTTGACTGGGGATAGGACTGGGGGAGGGAAAGCAGGCTGGGAGTTTCTCATTGGGAATGAGAAGCAAAGTGCTGGTCTTTGGGTACATATTTTGTCAATTGCTTTCTATTATAATAGGCATGCAGGAATATAGGAAATAGTTCATAGAGTTATAGACATTGATGCCACAAGTCGTAGATGGAGCTGTCTCAACAAGGAGACGGAGGTAAAAGGTATCTTTTCTGCTAAAGAGTTATGAAGAAAGATATTTGTAAGCCTGTCTATAGGCTGTGATTATTTGTAAAAGAATTTTAGGCCCTAAGAAATTTCATGCAGTACTTGTCAACAGTGTTGGAAATCATGTGTATCTTTACACATGAGGACCTCACAGTAGCTTGAGTAGCTGAGAGTGCTGGATAACGGAGCTTGTGGACCACATAGCCAAAGTAAGAGTCAGAACAGTGCCACACATCTCATCTGTTGGGATACCGACATTATTGCCAATTGTGGCAGGCAAAATGGAGCCATTAGAATGTCTACATCCTAACCCCCAGAGCCTGTGAATATGTTGCTCTACATAGCAGGAGGGGCTTTGCTGATGTATTTAAGGTGTTACACCCTAAGATCTGGTCTACTATTTTTATCCAGGTGGATCCAGTTTCCTCATGTGAATCCTAAAATAACTTTTTTTTTTTTTTTGACTGGATGCAGAAGAGAGTGGCAGGGGAGAAGTCAGGGAGATTTGAACCATGAGTAGGACTCTGCACCGTTGTTGGTTTGAAGATGGAGGCAGCAACATGATGATGGGTACAAGTGACCTTAAGGAGCTGAGAGAGGTTGCTGATGACAGCTAGCCAAAACATGGGGAGTTCAATCTACTACTACAAGGAACTCAGCTAACAACCTGAATGAGTTTGGAAGTGGATCCTCAAGCACACCCAAGACAAGGCAAGGTCAAGATTAAGACCAGTCTGTTTTTACTGGTAAAGATACAGTGAGCCTCTTTTGGATAGCAGTTTATTACCTGCATAAACAGCAAAAGGAAGATTAGCCAAAGGATCTGTTCTCCCATGGTGTTTTTTTCCACGCACCAAAAAAGACAATGTCTAAGCAAAAGGGACCAGATGACTATAATGTGAATTGTGGAATATCTCATTGCTGAGGAGCAAATTTTAGGGTATAGCTAAGCAGTTTTATATCCTACAACTCTGTTTTTGAGGGGAGAAGGTGGAAGGAAAGAAAGTCCCATACCGCATCATAATCTGGAAGATGCTGAGCAACTGTGTTATGAACGCCTCCCAGGGGAGATAGGTCCAGTGGGAAATGGCCTCAGAGATGCTTCCTATAATCTTCCTACCCTCGTCTATTCTAGGAGGCATTCTGCCAAGGCTCAGATAAGCTGTGGTTTAAGCCTTTGCTGGCATGGCCTGTGTGGATACATACAAAATCAACAGGGTGCTGTGGCAGAGCCATTCCAGACTCTCCCCAGAGCCTCCAGATAACGGCACAAGTGGGCCACCACCTCAATTCCTTCCTTATGACCCTCAGAGTGGAGAAATCAGTCAACCACCCACACTTCTGACCTACAAAATTGCATGAGAATAAACTAAAAAGATGGTGGTAATTTGTTATATGGTAGTAGGAAACTAATGTGAACTCCAGGTGCCATAGTGATCCTGGCCTTTGAATGAACTCTATTGCTGGCACTCCAGATGCTGGTGCTTTTGGAAACTGGATGCACCCACATCTACTTTCAGAGAAATTTCCTCTGATCTTACTTTTTTGCTCTACCAGTTCTGTATTCAAGTTCGAGAATGAATGCTTGTTATTCGCTATTTGATCATATGCCCATGCGCTAATTACAAAAGGATCTTGAAAAAGAAATACTTGAGCTTCTATAAACGGGTGGTAGGCTCTGCCTCTCTTTGATCATAATGTGAGTAATTCCCCAAATATTGAAAGGAGGCTCAAATAATGGTCAGGAAAAAAAAGTGTTGTTACTGCTATATATCACTCTTTCTGTTGTCCAGTACCAAGATAGACCCTGGGCTCCCACGGTTTGAAGATTTTAGTATTGCAGGAGAATAGTGCTTCCACTAAACAGCTAAACAGTGGTTCTATTAAATCTGAAGCTATAATATGCACCTGGATATCTTGGGGTTCTCCAGGAACTGATTAAACAGGAAGAAGGGAGGTTTGTGATATTGGAATATTGGTCAAGGAAATTGATGTTGATTATCAAGGGGGGATAGGTTTGCTGCTTCTCAAGATGAAATTTTGTGAGAGGGTCATGTGTGCAAAACTAAGAAAGGATCTTTTCACTCTGACCTCTTGAATCCCATACCTGTAACCCTCAGGAAGAAGAGCTCCATTGTTGGTTGCTGGTATAGAGTGAATACCAAATCTATGTACAACACCCCTGTCTTGTTTGGTGTTTTCTCCTAGTTAACATTGTGTCTGTTTTATATAGCATCGGTGAACATTGCATCTTACTGAGCCATTCTGCAGTTTTACAGAGCTAGCCACTCCTAGATGATGGATTGGATAGTAACATGGCCTTGGTTTCTTTCACTGTAAAGTGAGTTTACTGAAAAGTGAATTACTTGGCTAAAAACAGTACTCTAAAATTTTATTTGAAGTGTTTCAGTTTGAAGGGTGAGGTGTATATGCATGTCTAAATTAACATTAATCTATACTTCAGGGGTGGTCACGTAAGGTGAAGTGTGCTACTCAGCAATTTACGCTTCAGAATATTTCACAGGTGATTGGTTAGAATGTGAAACCTTATTCCACAATTCACGCTGTCTTCAGAGGGGACTATAGAAAGTGCTTCACATATCATAGTCTGGTTTGGCATCAGAGACTTTATTAATTAACATAAATAATATTAAATTATGTCACTGGAGAAATGAATAGTGTCAATATATGTCAAACAGAAAGATTTGTACAGAAAAATCTACCATTGCATGATTAATAGTCTGACAATCCCAGCAGGCTAATATTTTTTCAGCAGTTCCCTAAGTCTAGAACTCTACTTATTTCTGAATTCCCCACTTTATAGACAACTCTTTGCTCTAATCAAGCCAGACATGTAGCTGGTTTCACTATCCAAATATTTGCTATGGCAAGACGAACCTTTCATGCATGGGGCATGCCTACAGAGGCAGAGTGGAAAGAAGGGGAGTGAGGACTTCAAATTTGCAAGATTGGTTACGTGCATGTTTTGATTTTGCTTGCTAATAAATGTTGGTACTTGTGGCAGAATTAGGTATGGTGCTTGCTTTTTAGAAAAAAAAAAACATAATATCTAATAATGACACTGCAAGAGGGAGTAACTGTGTCCGGTCAACACTAATTCCTGGAGGCAACCAGTTTTCACCAAAAAGAACCTATCGACTCTGAATGGGTATATTGGCTTAGTTCAGTCTTAGTAGATGTCATTAGGGTGAATAATGCATTCAATAGGGCAACAGATGGCCATGGTGGCAGGTATATCGTTTCAATTTTCTGGTTGTTTCCTGGCTGGTTTCACTGGTCTGCAGGAATGAGTTGTCTTATATCGACTCTGGTCTCTTTATAGGTGGTAGCTGCTGCCAGGTGACTCAAAGTAGGACATTTGTCACTGCTACTGCTGCTCTCCATAAGGTGCTGAATCCCTGACCCCAACCCACTAAGGGCTGCAACATCTTAGAGGTGCCAAATGAAGCTGTACTTTCTCTGAGTCTTCCAGGTAGTGGAACCATGTGATAATCTGAAGAGAAATAAAGAGAAA